>NC_088979.1:46834617-47134617 GCF_963932015.1 Anas acuta
GAGAAGAGAAGAGAAGAGAAGAGAAAAACTATTTAGAGATACTAAGAAGCAGAAGATGAGCCAACTATCTCTATCCTTGTATATGATTTTGAAAATTTTCATATATTTGACATACTGTCTTGCAAACTGTATCATCGTGAACATGTTCTAGACCAGGTAATTGCTCACATTTTCTAAACAGTCAAAAAATACTGTGAAAGACCTGAAAATAGCATAACTCCTATGTTTAAAGACAAGGATTATATAATTTGTATAGTAACAAAACATATAAAATACTTTTCTTTTTATTCCTGAAGTTTTATTCATCTGATACTTCACTGTAGGAAATAATTTATAAGAGAAACTGCATGAAATGTGTGTGTGATTTCATGTATGAAAATGTGTTTTTATAAATTGCCATTGAAAAAAAAATAAAAATACAGCAGTGAATTCAAGTTAACTATGCAAAATTCACTCCATTTAACACTGGTACCTAATTAGTATCAAAGTCTTGATTGAAAAGCAAACCTCTCCAAATAGATGTCTATATATCCACTATAATCCAAATTTTGATTCTTTATCTAATCTTCCATTTAAATTTCTGGATGATCTTCACTGCATTGAAATAACATATTGGGTAATTAGATGGGAATTCCTTAATGTTGTTGGATGCATTTCATTTCTTTCAGTTCTACACATGACCAATAGGAAAATAATTCCCATATAAATAGGTGAATTCCCAGCTGCATCCAACCCCAACATTACTATGATCCTCATAGAAAGTTAATCCCTGTGCAGGTGGCAAACTAAGATAACTGTGCTAATTGGTTTCATATAACCATAAATAATTCAATTAATTCTGCAGTTTGTGTCACTAATCTACCCTGGTTTATCTCTCAGATTTTGGGGACTGTGATTAACATTTTCTGGAAGATCTGGAAAAAAAAAAAAAAAAAAGAAAGAAAAAAAGGAACAATCTTAAAAAAAAACTTCATAATTTCCAAACTTTTATATTTTCCAGATTTTGATGAGCCCAGGAATAAATTTACTATCTTTTGTCTTGTAGTATTCAGAAAATCAGAAAAAAAAAAAAAAGTTATAATTTCCTCTTCATGTCAGATACTGTTCTGCTTGTAATCTGTCATCACTATTTTCTGAAACTGTTCAATTCAATATGGCATAATGTATAAATAAATAAATAAATAAATAAGTTTTGGAATACTGAAAGACATCCTCAGGAATATCTTGTCCCTCAAAAAAAAAAAAAAAAAAAGATGAAGATGGGAGAAAATTCCTGAATTAAATTAAATAATAAGCTATTATTATTATTATTATTATTATTATTATTATTATTATTATTATTATTATTATTATTATTATTATATCTTTTATTATTTTTATTAATCACTTTTCTTCAACCAGACTACTTAATTCAAGAGACAGCTTGTTTAGTTGTCTTAAGTAAAAGGGAGAACATAATTCCCATTTTATTTAAAAACATAAAGCTAGAAATAAACAAAGAAAACATGTAGTACCTTAAATATATTTTTGAAAAGATACAGGTATTATTTCATTATAGGTATTATACTCAAACAAATACAGGCATTATATTCAAAAAACTGAACTGTACCAATTCAGACATTCCTTTTTAATTAAAAAACAAAAACAAACAAACAAAATATAAAATATTTTACAGAAATCATTTAGAAGCAAATTATAATGGCCAACCTGATCAAGTGAGTAGCATCCCTTCCTATCGCAGCGGCATTGGACCTAGATGATCTTTAATATCCCTTCCAACTTGAGACATTCTATGATTTTATGACTTGTGATTTTTTTTCAGACTTGAAACTTTTGAGCAGACTTTCTAACGTATACAAAGCTTAGGGAAAAAAATGGACCTATTACAGAATTGCATCATCTAGCTGCTTGCAGTTTCACTTAGCATTGACATGAAAGCATAGGAAGCTTATGTCGATTCAGATGTTATTCATGTCATCTTTGCAGCAGACATGGTATCTTACAAGTCACTGTAGTAGGTCAAAAGTAGGAGAGTGTGTTTTGAGTGTCGTACATGTTATTTATTTATTTACTTTTTGACTGATTATCTCATCTAAATGTCAAACTTTATATCCTTTTCAAAATCATCTTGAGCTTCAATAGCTGTAGTCTTCAGTCTTCTCAGTTTGAAATAAAGTTTCCCTTAACAACTTGAACATCATCCCTTCTTCCCTCTACCTCTGACCCCACTGCTCATCAGACCAGTTTCCAGTCTAGCCTTTATATTCCTTTTCCTGCAGTTAGCCATGATCAGTTGTGCTGGATGAATTGTGCTTGGGTAAAATTAACTTTTATCATAGTAGTTCGTTTGGCACTGTGTTTTGGATTTGTGACCAAAACTGACTTGATAACACACTGATGTCTTAGTGTGGTTGCTGAACAGTGCTTACACATTGTCAAAGCCTTCTCTGTTTCTCATTCCCCCTACCAACAAGTAGGCTGAGGGTTCACAAGAAGTTATGAGGGACAAAGCCAGGACAACTGACCTCAACTAACCAACAGGGTATCCCATTCCATATGACATTGTGCTCTGTAATGAAAGCAGGGAAAAGAAAAAAAAAAAAAAGAAAAAAAAAAAAAAAAAAAAAAAAGAGGAATGGGGGGCATTTGGAGTTGTGGCATTTGCCTTCACAAGTAACCATTAGTGTGCTGAAGCCCCATTTTCCTGGGAACAGCTAAACATCTACCTGCTGATGAGAAGGAGAGAATTAATTCCTTATTTCTCTTTGCTTATATGCACAGCTTTTGCTTTATCTATAAATGGTCTTTATCTGAACCCCAGAGTTTTTTGTTTGCTTGTTTTTTAACTTTTACCTTTCTGATTCTCCCTCCTGCCTCACTTGATGAAGGGAGTGAGCAGCTATGTGTGAGCAAGTGACTGTGTAGGGCTTAGTTGCTGTCTGTGGTTAAACCACAATATCTATATTCCCCCACACTGGTTCCTAGTAATCAGAGATTTATCCTGAAAACTTCCAGCCTCCAGGCTGTCAGCTACTCTTATCCCTCTGTATAGACCCATGCAAACAATTTCTGAACAGGCAACACTTCTATTGCAAGCCAGGCATCCATCTGCTTGGTGCTATCTGGTCTCTGATGAGTGGAAAGCAGAGGCCGTACATTCCAAGAATTCAAAGAGAAGGACTCAGATTTTCACATCAGAAGATCTTGTGCAGATTGGCTAATCATGAATATATCACTACATTTCCAAGACTAGGTGAAAAACATTGTCAAGAGTGTTGCAGGAAGAACGGTTGAAAGCAGAACAGACACTAGTATGGTCAGATCATGCTCCATTTTATTACCCGAATAGTCTAGCTTTTATAGTGAATTTAACAGGGGTGGATAGTGTCTCACACAAAATTATTGGTCAAAAACACTCAGACAAACAACTACAAGAAAACAACCCCACCTGCAAGAAAACAACCCCCTTGTGATTAGCAATCACGTAGACCTTGTCGTTGAAGTCAGCTGCTGGTAACAATATTTTTCTAAATTCCTCAATTGGGCTATGTGGGAACACTGTCATGGGAACTTTTCATAGGTTCCCTGGTAGCTTGGTTTGCTCAGCTGCAGCAAGCCATGGGATCTTTGCTGTTTCAAAAATCCCTCAACACAAGAGCTAGTGACAAACAAAAACTAATGGTGATGTTTTAAATGGACTCATTTATTATTTTGCTCACTTACAAAATGAATTGAGGTTATGTTATTTTGCTAATTGGTACAGGTTTTTCTGCAAAGGCAATTTTCATTGTTAAAGAATGGTGTAAGACAATATTTCTTAAAATACATCAGTCTAGTTAATTACAATAAAAACATATCCACAAAGCAAACTCTGTCTTTGTGCTAGGAAAATCAAAGATTCTAAGCTACTTGCTATAAAGCTGGATGACTTTTTCACATCCTAATGAAGTAAATCACATCCTAGAAATCCAGGTACAATCTTTGTGATGAACATATGAAAGAATGGACTTAAATCCCTAATCTGCAAATCTGCAGAATTACTTAGAAGCTCTGTGAGTTTGAGACTATGTATAAATGATTACATTAAAACACCTAACTATATTACAGCATAGGACACAACTCTGTCCAGGCATGAATAAGAGTCATTGTCCTGAAAGAACTGATTTATTAGAAAATCTAGAGTTGACAGAAGAAATATAATGATCAGTATTTAACATTCAGTCTATTCAGAACTCCTGTTACTTACATTTGTTACCAGCATGTACACTGGCACTTCAGATAAGATCAGAAAGCAGAAGTACAGAACAATTATTTTTCCTCCAATGTTCTTCACATTTCTGCAATATCCTGGCACTTCAGATCTAGTATGCCATTGTAGCTTAGTCCCAGCAGGAAGCTAAGTATCACACAGCACTCACTTACTCTCCCCAGGTGGGATACGGGAGAGAATCAGAAAAGTAAAAGTGCAAGAACTCCATTGGGTTGAGATAAAGACAGTTTACTAGGTAAAGCAAAAGCCACTAGCATAAGCAAAGCAAAAACAGGGATTCATTTGCTACTTCCTATTGGCAGGCAGGTGTTCAGCCACTTCCAGGAAAGCAGGGCTCATCATGCATAACAGTTTCTTGGGAAGACAAATGCCATCACTCCAAACATCCCTGGCCTTCATGCTTCTTCACCACAGCTTGTAATGCTGAGGATGATGTCATATGGTATGGAGTATCTCCTTGGTCAGCCTGGGTCAGCTGTCCTGGCTGTGTCCCCTCACAACTTCTTGTGCATACCTCACCTCCTTGCTGCCAGGGCAGCACAAGAAGAAAAGAAGTCCTTGGCTCTGTGTAAGCTCTGCTCTGCAACAACTAAAAACATTGGTGTGTTATCACCACTGTTTTAATCAAAAATTCAAAATACAACATTGTGTGGGCCTCTATTAAGAAAATTACCCCTCTCCTAACCAAAACCATGACAATGTTTTGATGCCTACAAAAGCCAAATAAACAATGAGATTTCTAAAGAGTGACACACAAAGCAGAGCAGCCCTTATAGACTGACATCAGGTTAGCCATCAAAAAGCAGTCTTATTATGCCAGCACTTGGCCTTGACTCTTTGCTATCATCCATATAATATCCCTAAAACCTAAAGATGTACACCTATGTGTAATTTTTCATGAGTTGGGTTTTTCTGCTCTCAGTCCAAAATGTCTAGATGAGTGGGAAGAAAATTCAGTACACTAGAGGGCTGCTTTTTACACCAGAAAATTAAAGTTACAGCCTACCAGGATAGAGTGTGGCTTGAATATATAAAAGAGGACATTTGAGGATGCAAATGTGCCTGGGACAGACAGAGAATCACATATGAAATTGCATCCATACTACCTTTCAGAAACACACCTAGATATTATCTTAGAAAAACAGTTATTTGAATAGTCCAGGACAGAGGCATGGAATGAGCTAACAATTACATGTATGCATGATAAAGAGTCTAGCACTCAAATATGTTTTCCAACCTTCTATTATTTAATCGTGTAGGCATGCTCATTATATACCCAGAACATTCTTGTGAATAAGATTGTTTAAAAATAATTCCACAGAATATTCTTAAACACTGATATTTTTGTCACTATATCGAGGAACCAAAACAAAAAGACATCCAAATGGAAAAATCATGATTTCAACAGAATCTGTTTTAAACCACTGAATCATTTCTTTTTGTCATTGTTGAAATATTACAACACTGATGACTGTACATTTTGCTCTGGATTTTTTTTGTTATGAATTCAGTACACTCTGCTGTCCTTCTGTCAGTTCCACTTTGGTTACTCCTTAAAAACAATTATCTCTGGATTTATAAAATAAATTGCAATTATAAAATAACTATATTAATAATTATTTAAGACTTCAATATAGCTTTAAGGAAAAGTCTAGAAATCAAGGAAAAAAGTCTAAAATTACAAATAAAACTTTGACAACACCATATAAAATCAAATATGCAAATTAATATTCTACGATTTCTATGATTTAATTCTATGATTCTATGATTTGTGACCTTACATTTTTTTATGTTAGGTAGCTGTTAAATCCAGTAGCCCAACAGAGAAGAGACTGCTTCAGCTCCACATCTCCACCTCTAACAAGTAGTGAGGCTGAGTGTATATTCCCCATGGGCACACACAGAAATAGACATCACCGACATCAAATACACACAGGAAGCTGTGCCCAATCACAGATAAATACACAGTGCACCCACATGAACATAGCACCAATGGCTTCATTCTACTTCCCTCTGTGTCTGATCAAGATAAAGATCAGTTAGATCTGATATACAAACACCTCTGGGCAATGTGGATCCCTCCAGCAGCTGAGCTCAGAATCATCCCAGTAACTGTCCAGTCTTACCAGTTGCTGGAACCTGCACATGCAGCCAAGGCTGCTCCCCACTGGCTGCTGGTAAAAACCCTGTTGCACACATGCATCAACCCTCCAGTAACTGGGATTAGACACACAGTCTGTCCAATAGCTGGTCTGAGGTCTTCACTCTCTCTTTTTTTCTCATGCACAGACATACAAACATATACAGAAATACACATGCATGCATCTCAGTTGTCTCCTGGGTCAGGGCAAGTGCTTCTTTCTCTAATTGAGTTATTGCAGTTCCCCAATCTCCCCTGTGTCTCTGTGCTCCCCCATAAGTGGGGAAATGATCTTACTGCATACCCAACTATTCTCTAGGATATTTTTTTCAGCCATAAATCTTTGTTTTTCTCATTTTTTTTTTTTTTTTCTAATACTTTCAGTTATAAATGATATGTCAACATTCTGATCCACTTAAAATAGAAGCCAATATTTTTTTGGTAAGACAGAAACTATGCCCTATTGGATTAGCTTGAACTTGAATGGTACTGAAATAAATAATGTCATACTATGCTTCAAATGAGAGAGAAAAGTAATGTATGCAACATTAAAATGGAACATCAGTGTAAGTGTAATTATTATAAAAACATTAATACAACAGATCCAGGCTAATAGTGAAGTTAAAAAATTGCTGAAAATTGATACAAATAATCAGGCAGCAGTTCCTGTAACTATATTTGGGAAACCTGGTTTCTTATACCCTATTCCCTGGATCATTTTATCAAAAGAAATATGGCCTGTAGGAAGACTGTGCAGAGAAGCTAAAACTTTAAAAAAAAAAAAAAAAAAACAAACACTTGTTTTGACAGGATTTTTTTCTGTAAAACAGAAGAAAAGTTGTTAAAAATATAAACAGATGATTCAGTATGGCATACCATGGAAAATTTCAGAAACCAGCAGACAAACTACATTTCTGCTTACTCCTGGGGACCTATATAGCTTTTGTTCTAATGAAAGAGCAATGAAACTTCTACAGCTTTCAAATGAACAAATGCAAAAGGAAAGTAAATAGGGGTGTTCTCAAAAGGAAGAAGCTACTTCAGAATACTACTGAAAATGAGTCTGCAGGGCATATAATATTATTAATATTACGTTCAAAGCAAATAAAATCTGATTGGAGTGATTACTCAGCTTTTCTCTCACATCTGGTTATACGTTTTCATGGGCTTCTAGTTTCCTCTTCACATAATGAATCTCAAATAATTATATATATATATCTATATATATCTATATATATCCATATATAGATATGGAAAGAAATATCTGTTTTACAAGATATGATATTCAAGGTAAAATTGAGGCTAATCATAATGTCTCCAAAGATTTTCTCTCTTCTCAAATGTATTTTAGAAAACAAATTACCACTATTTTTCTACTGATAAGTAATTTTCTTCCACTAATTTGGATTTATTTGCCCGTATCTTACTACTGAATCTATTTGTGGATTTGGATTTGTGCCTGCCTATTAAACCTTTGAGAATTTGTAGTTATTCGTTAAATAATTATGTTTTTTAAATGTAATTCAATTTTCAACCAGCTTTTAGCCTGGCAGACAAATCTTATTTTATGTTAAGAAAACCATTTTTTTTTTTTTTAGTATATGCATGCAGAATTCCTATTATATTAATAAAGTTCTTTTTAACCATATGGTCTACATTTTTGTAATGACTCATTTGCATGATGAGATGCTGAGACTATCTGAAAAAACAAAGTATTATATAATCATGACATTAACATGTTAAAGGAGATTAAATATTAAACAAATTAAAGTGAAGTTGAATTATTTTAACAAATAATTCAGAAATATTATTTCATTATAACACATGCATATGTCAAGAAGCTTAGTGTTATTGTAAACAGTAAATTCAAGAGATGCAACCATGCACACACTATATAGGTGTGTGAGAATTGCTCCTATATAATTTTTGTAATAAGACTATAGAGAAATAAACCAAAACTTTAACACAATTATTTTATTGAATTAATAAAATAATTGAATTAATTAAGTGTTAATGTTTATGATTCTGTAAAACTCTAGGATTTTCTGGCTTGCTGCTAAGGTCAGACTAAGTTACAGAATTTTAAAATTCTGCAATTATATACATATTATATTTAAACATACAAGCATGTATGTGTATCAAGTTAATATAAGAATCTCACTACCCTCATCAGTTTTGAAAGTTCAATATGCTGGTTGTGGATAAAGAATTCTGAAGTTGAACAAAACCAAAACAAAACAGAAAAAAAAATGAAAAAAAAAAAAGAAGAAGAGGAAGAGGAAGAGGAAGAGGAAGAGGAAGAGGAAGAGGAAGAGGAAGAGGAAGAGGAAGAGGAAGAGGAAGAGGAAGAGGAAGAGGAAGAGGAAGAGGAAGAGGAAGAGGAAGAGGAAGAGGAAGAGGAAGAGGAAGAGGAAGAGAAGGAGAAGGAGAAGGAGAAGGAGAAGGAGAAGGAGAAGGAGAAGGAGAAGGAGAAGGAGAAGGAGAAGGAGAAAGGAGAAGGAGAAGGAGAAGGAGAAGGAGAAGGAGAAGGAGAAGGAGAAGGAGAAGGAGAAGGAGAAGGAGAAGGAGAAGGAGAAGGAGAAGGAAAAGGAAAAGGAAAAGGAAAAGGAAAAGGAAAAGGAAAAGGAAAAGGAAAAGGAAAAGGAAAAGGAAAAGGAAAAGGAAAAGGAAAAGGAAAAGGAGGAAGGGAAAGGAAAAGGAAAAGGAAAGGAAGAGAAAGGAAAGAGGGAAAGGAAAAGGAAAAGAAGGAAGGGAAAGGAAAAGAGGGAAGGGGAAGGGGAAGGGGAAGGGGAAGGGGAAGGGGAAGGGGAAGGGGAAGGGGAAGGGGAAGGGGAAGGGGAAGGGGAAGGGGAAGGGGAAGGGGAAGGGGAAGGGGAAGGGGAAGGGGAAGGGGAAGGGGAAGGGGAAGGGGAGGTACAAGCAAGTGGATGACCTGGTCAGCCTGGTGGCAGAGCTCAGGGAGGAGGTGGAGAGGTTGAGGGCCACCAGGGAGTGTGAGCGGGAGATAGACTGGTGGAGCAACTCCCTGCCAGGCCTGAAGGAGAGGTACCGGGGTGAGACACCCCAAAAGGGTGTGGATCTCCTGCCCTGTCACAGTTGGACAGAGAGAGGGGACCTGGGAGCTGAGGAGGAATGGAGACAGGTCCCTGCTCAACCTCACAAGCAACGCCCCTCCCCCAACCCCACCAGCCCTACCGGCCCCACCTTCCCAGGTGCCCTTACATAACAGATTTGAGGCCCTGGAGCTTGAGAGACTGGTGGGTGAGGTTGAGATAGAAAGCGTACCCTGAGAGTAATCATTGAGAGTGACTCCCTTCTCAGGGGAACAGAGGGACCTATTTGTCGTTGTGACCCTACCCATAGGGAAGTCAGGGTCAGGGTCACTGGCTGGTCAGTTCTGACAGCTCTCTTCTTACCTCTGCTCTCAACAAGTTGTGGGTGGGGAACTCTCCACAGTGGATGTAGTGCTGCAGAAGTCAGTCCTGTACACTTCATTAGTTTCTATATGGGAGCCAAAGATGCTAATATCCCCCCATGACCTACTTTTCTTGACTGTTTTTTTTAGTCATTCTTTTCAGTGACAGGTTTTGCAATATTAATATAGCATGAAAAATGTATAGTATCAAAAGTATTCTGGAGAGTTCCTCCTTGGGAAAGAAGCTAACAAAAATCACTAAGTAGTAAATGTCATGTTATTTGGGGTTCTCTGGTCATTTTATAGAAGTTACAGAACACTGGTGCAAATCACTATGTACTATTTATTAGTATTTCACACAGAAGTTGGTGAATTTATTTACTCACAATGGCAGAAGAACCAATAGCATGTTTGATAATGTGGTAATGATCATTCAAGCATTTTGCTAAAATATTACAAGATACCGTTTCAATACTCATAGATCCTTCTAAATCATTTCCAGATATTTCAATAAAGTTATGATCCTATTTTATTAAATACAAAACAAACAAACAAACAAACAAAAAGCAACAACAAAACAGCTCATTAACATTTATAAAAGTATTTGATGATGCCTGTTTTTAATTTTTTTCCTCAGTTTCTACTGCATAGAACTTGATCATGATTTCTGACTTGTAATTAATGTTATCATTAACATTGATCGTGCAGGTAATCTCAATCTGTTTGTAGCATTTTATGATCTGAAACATTTTATGTTCTGAACTATTAAAGAAAGAAATTATTTTGCCTACTTTTGCCATAGTAAACAAAAGATTCCACAGTGAGTTTAAAATTGTGATATTGCACAGTGCTTCTAACATAAAACTGGAAGAACATTAGGAAGCATTGGCCTGGCTGATGAAAATTCAACATACGGATTGAGTAGGAACAGAACAACAAAGCTAGAGTCAATCTTACAAGTAATTAAGTTCTTACCAATTTGATCTGATATTTTTTTCTACTAATGCCTCTTTTTCATTTTGTTACATATTTTCTACCGTTCCTTCCAACTTCTCTCCCATTTGCAATTTTATTTTTTTATTTTATTTATTTATTATTTTAAAATTGTGTTTGTCATTTTATTTTAAAAAATGATTCCATCATGTTAATTTTTTTTTCTTTCTGAAGTATTCTTCTGCTTAATGTTTTTCTTTATATCTACTCTACTCATTTACTTTCTAAAATAGAAAACATTTTACTAAGACACATCATCAATGTTAAACTTTCTCATCTCATCTTAAATTGCTGTTTATCATCTCATACCACTAGTCCATAATGTTCACAGTTCTCTCTTGAACAACAATTCTTTGGAATATAAATTAGAAATATATACATATATTCAAAAATACACAAAAAACCTCCTTCCCACACAGTTTTCTTTACAGAAAATCAGTTCCATCAAATTATTATTAATAATAATAATAATAATAATAATAATAATAATAATAATAATAATAATAATAATAATAATAAATAGTTCAAATAGGGACATTTTTTAATGATGGGAGTCTGTAGGTCACATTGATGGTTGGATTTGATGATCTGGAAAGTATTTTTCAATTTAGATGATTCTATGATTAATTATATACAATTTCAGGATATGGAAAACAATTTCAGAGCTTTATTTTGCATAAATGGTTAACACCTCCCAGAAGTGTGCATAATCTACAATGTTCTAGATTAACTTAAAGTAGTAAGAAGGTATATGTGAAAGACAGAAGAAAGTTTTCAATTGCTCTCTAAAAAATTGAAATATTCAACACCAAATGATCAAGAATATGATCCGTTTTGCTTTTCTGTTTCTAGGGTAGGGAATTGTTATTCATCTTAAATGCTGTTGATCCTCAAACCTCATTGGTTGATCCTCATTACAATGTAATTACAGGTATAGGTATATTTATTAGGGTAGGAACTGGAATCAAGGTTTCCATCTTTCTGTGATGAATAACAAAGTTCTAGTCCAAATGCCATATTTTTTTTTTTTTTTTCTAATCAAAATAACCCTGCATGGGTGAAATTCTGCTCCATATTTCAGAGTCCCTAATTCAGATACTAAGTTTCATCTTGATTCTGTCCATGAAATCTGGAGAAAAACTCATTCTAAAGCATATGCCTGTATTTATTTCTACATTTTGTTCTACTGCTATTTTAGGCATTTCAGGATATAAGAATGGATATCTTATATGTATGTAATCAGTAGGTCATGTTGATTGTTGGATTTGATGATCTGGAACATCTGCACAGTGTTGTCTTTTATGATAGATGCAAATACATATGGATTGAATTTACTGTTAGTAGCAGATAAAGGCTGCTAAGTCAGAAACTTCTGTTCATTATTTTATTACCTCACATTTTGTGCTTGTGTTTTCCTTATACACTGACACTATCTAGCATAACAAATCCTCAAATTATCTATCTACAAGAAGATTTAATATCTTTAGCTTTCAAAATGATAAGTGATCAGCAAGTCTTTTGCCATTCAAATTCAAATTCAAAGATATCTCTGACAGTTCAAGAAAATGTGTTGTAAAAGTTTGATGGTCTTATTGAAAAGAAAAAAAAATAAAATAAATAAGCAAACAATCAAACAAAATCAACAAACTTACTTATGGAACTTATTCACTTCTATAAATAAGTAAAGCAAAGACTGCCAAAATCAGCCTTTTAAAATAAAGGTGAGGTTGATTCTTAACCCAATGCTCCATCATAATAGGGAGACAGAAGAAAAAATGTTAAAATACATAAAAGTTTTATTTAACATGTATATCAATAACTTTCACACTTACAAGTGTCTTCTAAAGTTACAATATTCAGAAGGAAAATTTAAAAAAAAAAGAAAAAAAAAGAAGAGTGACACATTTCTGGTGAAAACTAGATTGTTTTGGGGGGCAATATGTGATAAGACTTCTTCTGTATGTTTCTTCTGAGTTATATTATTTGACTGCAAACACTAGTGAGATATGGATTAATACCATAAAAACATTGTCTGTTTTGAGTTTGACTTCATCTGTGATAATGAGTGAAAAATAAAAATTAAAAAAGGGAAAAAAAAAAAAAAAAAAAAAACACAAAATAAGGAAAGAAAAAGGAAAAGAAAAAATATATATATATCTAATCACCCTACTTTGGTTATAAATTTATTGGCCATTTTCCAATTTTGGCTATTCTTTATTCCAAGCAGGAAAGAAGAATGGGAGAAAAAAAAATAAAAATAAAGTAACTATATATATATATATATATGAAAATGTCAATGTGTACAGTTCCAGGAAATAACATCTTTCTCTTAACAGTACAATTCAAAATCTTTTTTTCTGGAGTAGGGCAGTAAAAGAGGGAGAAAGGGTTCAGACTAAAGGAGATCCTTACAGATCCTAAGTAAAGAGGACTGCATCAATAATTGGTTGCATCATACCTGCCTGAGCTGGTTTTAAGATTATTTTTAAATTAGTAAGATTCTGTTTTTCTTTTTTTTGTTGTTGTTGTTTGTTTGTTTTGTTTGTTTTTTTTTGGTTGATTGGTTGGTTGGTTATTGTTTGGATTGGATACAGAAATGCAAGTTCATTACGAAAAAATAATTATGGACACAGCAAAGCTGGGGACAACTCTGTAAGGTTCATTATTGCTAAAAAAGAGTATGCTAGGTAGTTCACACTCTTACAGTAACGTAGTCTCTAACTAAAGTACAGCTGGTTGCATATGTTAATATGTGAAATGTATTCATTAGATTTAAGGGAAAAATCTTTGACTTATTGCCAAACCTGATTTAACAAGCTTCAGACAATTATTTATTTTTTTCAATAAACTCTGAAGATGTAACTGCAGCATTTTTTTTTGTTATTTTAGTGGAGTTTATTCAGCAAAGGTTCTGTTCATTATTGTTGCAGCTCAGTAAAGTCATTGATACATAAATGAACACTAGAGAGTAAGTTACATGAAAAAGGAGCCCCTTCCCTCCACCTCTCTACAGTAACAGCAGTATATCACAGAAGATAAATCTTGTTGAAGCGTTATAATCATGAACAGTTAAACTTATACTGTTAAATGTACATTTCTTTACCTTATTATTTGGAACAAAATATATTGAACAATCACAGAATTTCCTGGGAAATAGATTGACCTCTTCCCATGTAATGATTTTACTTTCTCTCTCTCCCTCTCTCTCTCTCTCTCTCTCTCTTTTTTTTTTTTCTTTTTTCTAATTTAAGGAGCAGGAAAAGAAGAAAATTATCTTTAAAACCACATGAACATCGAGAAGATTAGAAAGGAAACTTAATTCTAAATTCAGTAGATATTAAAAAAAAAAAAAAAAAAGCCCGTGTAGTGGTTTAACCCTTTGAGCTCCGCTTTGGGTGCCAAAAAGGACGGTTGTGGTTTAATCCAGCCAGCAGCTAAACACCACATAGCCATTCGCTCACCCTTCCCCCTTCCTCTCTGGGATGGGGGAGAGAAATGGAAAGTGAAGCCCATGAGTTGAGATAAAGACAGTTTATTAAGACAGGAAAATAGTAATAACAATAATGACGATGATAATAGTACTACTAGTAATAATGTGTACAAACAAGTGATGCACAATGCAATTGCTCACCACCCACTGACCGATGCCCAGCCTAACCCCAAGCAGTCCGGCCCCCCTCCCCCCGGCTAGCCACCCCTATATATTGTTTAGCATGATGTCAGATGGTATGGAATACCCCTTTGGCTAGTTTGGGTCAGCTGTTCTGGGTCTGTCCCCTCCCAGCTCTTGCTGCACCCTCAGCCTGCCCGTTGGCAGGACAGAGCAAGAAGCTGAGATGTCCTTGGCTTAGTATAAGCACTGCTCTGCAACAGTTAAAACATCGGGGTGTTATCAGCACTCTTCTCATCCTAAGCCAAATCATAACATTCTACCAGCTACTAAGAAGAAAATTAACTCTGTTCTAACTGAAACCAGGACAATATTTTTAATTCAAAATGGTTGATTCAATTTGTTGTTTTTGTTTGATTTTGTCCTCTGTTATTTATTTATTTATTTATTTATTTTTATCCAGTCTTTTACACAAAAAGATTGGTTAGAAAACAGAATAATAATGGAAAAAAAAGAAAAAAAAAAAGCATAAAGGAGGTTGATTGCAGAGCAATGAAAAAAAATGTATAAAAGATAAGGAAAGCAGAAGGATAAATCATTGTCAGGTTATAATCAAAGAAAATAAAAAAGTATAACAAAAAGATGATGTGTTTGATGTATTCTTAGATTTACATTCTGAATTCTAAGAGAGCAAATCTGCAGTTTTCAGTGTAAATATCTAGCACTTCTATTATAAGTTATAACTTGTCATTGTTCATTCATATTATAATAGCACATGGGAGCCCACAATACATGTTTATTTTGAACTTAAAACATAATAAATTAGAAGAAAAACTAAATAAATAAAGGGTTTATAATACAACTAAAAACAGAGAAATAATGTACAGTCACATAAGGAAAAATACTGAATTGTTCATATTATAATCACTTAATATAAATGCTGAACAATGACATTCACTACATATATATATAACTCATAATACCTTTAAAGCGGGTTACTATTAACATTTTAATCCTATCTTTTGCATACTGAAATGCAACTTTTGTCCTACAGAATCCTTACTGACCCATAGAAACAGAAGACCTACTTGTTTCTGAGCAATTCCCTCCCAGTTCCAGTTTTTAGAGCAAGAAGTCCAAGTGCAAAGTGCTGCACCTGGGTTGGGACAATCCCAGACAACAGTGCAGACTGAGAGAAGAATTCACTGAGAGCAGCCCTGTGGAGAGAGACTTGGAAGTTCTGGTGGACAGAAGTCTCAACAATGAGCCAGCAGTGTGGGCTTGTAGTCCAGAAGGCCAGCTGCATCCTGGGCTGCATCAAAAGAGGTGTGGCCAGCAGGTTGAATGAGCTGATTATTCCCCTCTACTCTGCCCTTGTGAGGCCTCACTTGGAGTACTGCATACAGGTCTGGGGCCCCCAGTACAAGAAAGATGTGGACATGTTAGAGTGAATCCAGATGAGGGCCATAACGATGCTCAGAGGGCTGAAGCACTTCTCCTATGAAGGAAGGCTGAAAGAGATGGAGGTGTTCAGCCTGGAGAAGAGAAGGGTCCAAGAAGACCTCAGTACAACCTTTAGATGCTTTAAGAGTTCTTATGAAAAGGATGGAGAGGGACTCTTGGGTAGATAATGATATGATGAGGGGTAATTGTCTTAAAGAGGATAAATTTAGACTAGACATTAGGAAGAAATTCTTCACTTTAAGGGTGTTAAGGCACTGTAACAGTTTGTCCAGAGAAGTTATTGATGATCCAACCCTGGAGGTGTTCATGGCCAGGCTGGATGGGGCCTTGGCCAACCTGATCAAGTGGGTGGCATCCCTGACTATGACAGTGACATTGGAACTAGTTGATCTTTTAGGTCCCTTCCAACTCAAGTCATTCTATGATTCTATGAAGTTCTGAGTTTTACAGTGAGGAAAAAAAAAAAAATCAAAGAAATAAATCAGAATTCCTCTGTGACAGTCTTGACTGAGTTCCTTTAAAGGTAGACTTCCTTTCCAAATACAGCTCACCTTCCCTTCCCTTCCCTTCCCTTCCCTTCCCTTCCCTTCCCTTCCCTTCCCTTCCCTTCCCTTCCCTTCCCTTCCCTTCCCTTCCCTTCCCTTCCCTTCCCTTCCCTTCCCTTCCCTTCCCTTCCCTTCCCTTCCCTTCCCTTCCCTTCCCTTCCCTTCCCTTCCCTTCCCTTCCCTTCCCTTCCCTTCCCTTCCCTTCCCTTCCCTTTTCTTGTCTTGCCTTATGTTTTGTTGTAGTATGATAGCTAAAGAAATCAGAAGCAGTTTTCTACCTGTAACGCTTACATGGAATAGTGAAATGCATAATGGCCACTGTTCATGCCCTGCACTAATTGCCAGAGAACATTTTTCTCTCTGACATGGCAATGCAGAAGGTGGTTGATTATTATTATTATTATTATTATTATTATTATTATTATTATTATTATTATTATTATTATTATTATTATTATTATTATTATACTACATTTATGTATTAATTTTTGGGGCCACAGAGGCAAATTCTGGTAAAGTATGCTGTACTCAGTCACAAAACTGAATACAGCTCTCAAGATTTTCAGACAGTTAACAGAATTTTGCTATCATGACTTTAATGGCAGCAGAATAAAAACAACTGAAACACTTCAATGCAAATAGAAAAGTATCTGTCTCATCTGAAGTATTCTAAGATATCTGTATTTTCCTTATCTCACTTTGTTTCTGACATAAGTAGATGGACAGATAGACAGATAAATAGCCCTCGAAGCATCTCACAGTTCTGATTAGTGACAGGATTCTCACTCAGTGATTTGTAGGGCTTCCTGGTACCTATAACAAGAAAGAAACAGTGTTCTTCTGAAAGAGCAGATCCAGTCTGTTTGCCACCCTTAGTAAAATGATCTAAGAAAAGCAGGAACTTGCAATTTTCTTGAACAGCTGAGAGGAATTTTCCATCAGATAGTTACCCATTTGTGAATGTGGTGGGTTCACCCCATCTGTCAGGTAAGCCCTAACCCAGTTGTTCATTCAATCCCCTCCAGTGGGATGGGGGAGAAAACTGGAAAGATAAAAAAAAAAAAGAAAAATTGTGGATCAAAATAAAGACAGTCTAATAGGTGAAGGGGGTTGGGGGAGAGGGACAGTAATTTAAAAATAAATAAATAAATCCAGATGGTACAAAAACAATCACTACACACCTTTAATCAGAAGACTGATATCCAGCCAGTAATGAGTAATGAGTATTTAGAAAAAACTCACAGCTTCCTCTGAGTGAGAATGAGAAACGGAGGAAGTCTTGACATTGTGTAAGAAACTGTTCAGCAAGAGCTAAAATATCCCTGTGTTATCAACACTGGTCACAGATCCAAATTACATCATCATACGAGATTCTATGAAGAAAATTAAGTCCAACCCAGCCAGATCAAGTACACTGATAAAACCCATAACAACAAAACAGAATATCTGAGACCAAAGGTCAGTGGTGATACTTAGAAGAAATACACAGTCAGCTAATCTAAAGCAGATCAAGGCAGCAAGTTTGCTTTGAAAATGAATTTTCTGTTTTTCAAGAATGCTCAGAACATTTAACATGGTGCTAAGCCATGTGACTGCAGTTATGAAACTGACTCCACTCACTCAGTGGTGAAAGTCTAATAGTCCTAAAAATACATACAAATAAATAAACAAAAATACATAAATAAAACTAAATGAATAAATAAATAAACATAAATAAATATATATACATATATACATATAGAATACAAATATAAAACAAACAAACAAACAAAAACAAAACAAAAATCTTACTTTAGAGTTTGGGGTATTTTATTATAATTAAACTTCTTGTTTACCTTCAGTGAAAAGTTTTGTATATTTTTTTTTCCAAATATTTTAATACATAAATATTCATAAATAAAATCAAAAGATAAAAAAGCTCCAATTTCTGCATATCCTGATTTTTGTACAACCTATTCCTTATGAAGAAAAGACAACAAAACTAAGATAGGAAAATACACTATTTTGAAAGGAAAGCAGAGAGGAAAATTACTGCAAATAGCTAAACAGCCACTGCTGATGGAAACAAACATAAGTATTAGGGCTGTTAATGGAAAAAGAACATCCCAAATGTAGAAATATCTCTTTACCTTCTGATCCCTTCATTATGAATTTCTGATGTTTATTTGGACACATCTTTAATGTATGACTCTGTGCTGGATCAACTTTCCAATTTAGAGGTAGTTTGCTTACAGATAAACTCACATAAAATAGTAAATCCTCTTTTCCATCATTTGATGGATCTCTTTGTAATTTGGTTTTATTTTGAAAGGGATAATTGATTCAAAACCACTTTTTCTCAAATAAAAAATCAAACAAGGAAACATTATTTGCTATGAACTTTTTAATAGTTAGCCACTTTTCTATCTCTTTGTTTTCACAAATATAAAGAACTTGAGAGCTTGAAATTTATGCTGAAATGTTAGCTTAAAGATGATAAGCTTCAATGTCTAGATGAACACTTCTATATTTAATTTTCCAAATGAGAAATCACTTATTTTGGGTGGTAACTCTGACAAACTTTGCAATCAATATTTCCTATTTAGGATTTTCAGAACATCATGGTGGGTGCTGGCAGCAGGCAAAATACATATACATGAAGGGAGCAATTGTGCCTTAAGGCAAAGACAGGGACAGGAGGAAGCATTTGATTATTGACATGTTTGATATGTAGCTCCAGTAAGAGCTTACAACTGTATAACTACTGAGGAAAGAAATTTGTTATATGCTCTCAGGAGAGCCAACATAGCTAGATGGAGCTTGTATACACAAGGACTTATATCCTTTCATAAGCATATTTTCCTTAATAAGTATGGTCAAAATATGTTTTAAAAAATAATCTTTATATGATATTTTATTTAAAACACAATTTAGCATGACAATTTACACCAGGTCAACAACCTCCCCTGAATTCAAAGAATGACTGTTCTTCTCCATCCCAAGAGATTCACAATTTTACCATAATTCTATATAACATATCAACAGCTGCTTGCTAATCTACAATAGCAAATTCAGATAGAGAGGTGTGGTTAATATGTACTTTCCAAGAATAATGACAATAGTAACATATTTAGTATAATCAAATGCATTATTTGTTTTAAGATACTCCTCATATAAGTATATAATTAACTTGTGAAAAATAGGAGATTGATGAGAATTTCTACTTTTCCAACTGAATAGAGAGAAAGATTGTTTAATAAAGTAGATTGAGGGTTTAGATACTGTTTAGGCAAGTCTCTTTACCTTCTTATTGACACCAAGTTTAGTGCAGAAGGTGCTCCAGATGCTGGAGCAGAAGTTCCCCTGCAGCCTGTGGAGAGGCTCATGGTGAAGCAAGCTGTCCCCCTGCACCCATGGAAGGTGACGTACCCCATGGAGTACAGTGGAGCAGGTGCATCTGGCCAGGAGACATCTATGGCCCATGGAGGATCCATGTTGGAACAGTTTGCTCCTGGTAGATCGACCCTGTGGTACGCACCCATATTAGAGCAGTTACTGAAGTGAAGAGGTGCTGCCCAGACAGGATCAGTTCAAGAAGGACTGCATCCTGTGGGAGGGACACCACTTTGGAGCAGGGGCAGAGAGTGAAACCACTACACGTCTAGCAGTATTCCATATCCTGTTCAGTTAGCTTATCACAGGTGAATACATAATCAGTGTCCTAGCCATTTGCCTGAAACACTAACATTCAAGAATGAAGGAAAAGAACAAATACTGTATTTCAGAACTGTATTTTGAAAGACATAAGGCTTAATTAAAATAAATAAATAAATCCAACAGAAATATTTACAAGACAAACTGAAATAATAAGTAGGAATTTTGAATCATCAAGGAAGGAATTTTAACATTCACAGTACTAGCTTTTACTGTTGATAAGAAAAAAAAAATTTGTTGGTTTAGAGCAGACTGAGAATGGATCAAGTAATGTTGGTTCCACAGACATACAGCTGCCATTTGTTAGTAAAGCAAAATTCCCACAGAGTCCAATATATAAAAAATTCCTATTAAAAACACAATTAAAATACTGTAGGAAGAATAAAGAGATACAACAGTAATGTTTAAGAGAAAATTATACTTTTTACATGCTTACATTTTTAAAAGGCATTATTGTTTTGATGAAGTTTGACTCATTTGTAGAACAGTCTGGATAATAATATTAGTTACATGTATTTTTTCAGTAAGCTTGAAAACTGAAAATGGTGAATTCTGTAGCATGTTCTGTGGGACTGTAAATTAAAAGATTTTAAGAACAGTATTTTCCTATTTGTAGGAATGGGAGAAATCTAAGGTCACTAGTAGTAAAGTCCTGGGCCATAAGTCCCTCCATAACAAGGAAACAAACAAACAAATGAGAAGAACAGATAAAATGAAAAAACAAACAACCAACAAACAAACTCTAATAAATTCTTTAAGTCATTTTTACTTGGCGTTATAACTGGTTAAATTAATCCAGAGCCTACATTATATTTTGACCTCCATGTGATCTTAGTTTTATTCCACAGAGATATGTTGATGTTTTATATCTGTAATCAAAGGGAACTTGTTTACCACCAGTCAGTGAGGACTTTTTTTGTGTTTGTTTGTTTGTTTTGATTTGTAGTTTTATTTTGTTTTGTTTTTCTGGCCAAGGTACAACTCATTGTGTAACTTTGTTTACCAATTAAAGTTACAAAAGTAACTTTACATTAAAGTTGCTAACACTTTCTTATTAAATGCCCTCATTTCCCTTCCTTGTGCTTTATATTTTAGAAGGTAAAATTATTATTTTTACGTAGTTTTCTTTTCTTTATTTTTTTTGTCTATTGCTTTTCAGATTGTATTTTTATCTGTGAACTTTTAAATATATTATTTGAAATAGCTATTATTTTTCTTCTATACAAATTTTAATTGGGTTAGATTATTTCATAAACTGTAGTGTAAAAGAAGTTGAGATTTCATTTCTCTTAATTATTACTTATTCACATCTTTAGTATATCAACTATTTTTAGTCTTTTAAAAGATATCCAGCCTACACATTTTCTCCTTGTCCACAGTCTCAACAGTGTGAAGTTTCCTGTTTTTGTTAGTGGTGATAGTTTGGCTTGCTTTTCACCTTTAATAAAAGGTGAAAAATTCAAATATGCAGAAATGAAATCTTAAGATATATTGGAAATCTATTTAAGTGGATGTGTTTAGTTAATCTTTTATAGCTGCCAGGAACCAAACTTCTCTCACTTCCCCTTCCTCACCTGAACAGGAAAAAAAAAAAGATAATAAGTCAAGAAGGACAGCAAGATTGCTTACTAATTACTGTCACAGGCAAAGCAAACCCAACTTCAGGGAGATTAATTTAATTAATTGCTAATTAATAATAGAATAAGATAGAAACAACAATCAAATTAAAAAAAAAATACCTCATGTTCCAATGTGGCGTCCATCCCATGGGATGCAGTTCTTCATTAAAAGCTCCATCATGGCCTTCAATAACTGACCAAGTAGGGACCATTCTACAGGGTGCAGCCTTTCAGGAACTGACTGCTCAATCATGGGGCCCCCACATACCCCAGCTACTGCTCCATCATGGGCTCCTCTCCATAGGCTGGAATTCTGGCCAGGAGCCTGTTCCAGCATGTCTTCTCAGTGGACTACCTCTTCCTTTAGGGCATATCCACTTTCTCCTGCTGGTCTTCGACAGGCTTCAGTGTGGTGCTCCAGCATGGTCCCCCCTGAGCCACAGGGAGGACAACCCACCATTGTGTTCTACATGGACTGCACGGCTATGATTGCTTTAGTGCTTGGAGCACGTCTTCTAACTCCTTTAACTGCGTATTGGTTTCTCTCACAGTTTTTCCCTCTTCTCTCATAGCCATTTTGCAACATTTTTTACCTTTCCTAAATCTGCTTTCACAGAGGCACAACCAATGTCTCTCATTGGCTTTGGACAGTGGTAAGTCTCTTTCTGAGCTGGCTGGATCTAGCTCTTATCTATTTATCATTTAGGCGTTTATTATCTAACATTTAGAATGAGATGCCCAGGGAAGTGGCTGAGTCACCATCCCTGGAGGTCTTTAAAAGACATTTAGATGTAGAGCTTAGTGATATGATTTAGTGGAGGACTTGTTAGTGTTAAGTAAGAGGTTGGACTCAATGATCTTGAGGTCTCTTCCAACATAGATGATTCTATGATTCTGTGAACATGGAACAGCTCCTGGACTCTTCTCACTGTGAATGTGCACACACGCAAACACACACACTACCAAAACTTTGTCGTGTAGAGCCAGTGGATTAAAACATAGTAAAAATGAATCATCTATTCTTAAGCATGCATTTTTCCTATTAAATTATCTGTTGAACAGTTATATTTTTCTTTATTGAAAGGCCATCATAGTCAAAGAATAAAATATAGATGGATAATTAGAGTTAGGTCAGGCATTCCCGGTGTGTACAGTGATTATGGAAATGAAAACCTTTTAATCTCTTAATTTTCAGCAGCATTTAGCACTGAAATGCAAATGTTGGTGTTATTGACTAATCCTCATCTTGTCTGCATTTTCTGTTCCTCACAATTCTATACAGAATGGTTAAAATAAACCAAATCAGATTCTGGGAAATGGTGTAGATTTGAAGTAAAAGTGATATGATTATGCATGTGGTATAATGGTTTATACAAGTAATTCAACAAATACCAAGTGACAAGGAATTTCAAATTTACAGTAAATAAGTAGATGGATAAAATACTAATATATTCCCCATAGATGATAAATGCATAGTACTGAGGGTAAAATTACCTCATTAATATTTCAGAAAATAAATTATATTAAAAGGATTGAAGTTAAGAAAAAACAAAAGTTTTTTTCTAAAATGAATGAAGTTGTTTTATCTCTAGACAAAGAATACCCGTCTCAGATGATGTCTCCTTGGCAATCTTCAAAAATGTGTTAAATATCTGAAATGAACTAACTCAGTTATTTGAAGAACATATTCTTCATAAAAGACAGTGTTGTTTTATATTTAATTTCTATTACTTAAAAATGTTTTTTTATTATTATTATTATTATTTAAAATTATGTATGTTCTAGTATACTATACACTGAAATATTATAATATATAATAAGAGATATAAGAGATATAATACTAAGAGATATAATACTAAGAGAGATAATAATAAGAGAGATAATAAGAGATATGGAAAGCTGAAATAATGGATACAAGATTGTTGTTGGTGTCAATATTGTTCTCTATTGTGTCCTAAGAAAACAATCTTCTCACTCTTTATTCTAGGTACTTGTATTCTCTCTATTGTACATAACTGTGTAGTGAACCATAACTGTAGTAGGTGTTGACAGAAACAATTTTTTTTTTTTTTTTGATAGGGAGACTTTAATTTTTCTCAGTTCAAGAGGAAGGAAAGAAGACAATGTAGTGTTCAGGAGATAAGGTTTAAAATCAAAATGTAGTCTTTTAGTCTTCTATGCAATGTTTATTTATTTAGTTATTTATTTATTACATAAAACAGACAATAGAATATTCTTGTGATAGTTTCTTGCATCCTGTACTGATATTTAAATGAAGATTATCTGTACAAAAATATGCCTATGATTCTTGGTTTCAACAAAATCTAGTAATATGAATGTATTATGAAGTAATTTGTATTTTGATCTACCTATGGCTACTTAGTCCTTGCTAAAAGAGTGAGAAACATTTCCATAGTCTAAACAAAATTTAAACTTCAAGTCTTAGATTTTCATACATACATTATAGTTACAACATTCTCTTTAAGAAATATATAAAGTAATAAGACATCCTGTTCTCCTCTCATCATCCTTACCTACAGTAAGTTGAAATATATATATATATATATTTGAATTTTCACTATAAAGTATGTTTATTAACATTTAACCATGTTTTTGGTTCTTTTCTCATATATTTCAACATGTATCTCAAAGCAATGGGAGCTGAGAATATAGTTTGCCATATGATATTTTAGCTAACTGGATTAACCATTGAAATGTATCATTATGTGTGCTAAAAACCTGAGTCTCTGACATGGCAAGGTATTAAATTATTTCTTATATATTCGGAATAAAATGATTTTATGCTAACAAAATCATAGCATGACTGTCTAGATAAATTAGCAAAATTGCTGTGTGAATTGGTTTTGAGAATCATCATTCAGTAACACTGCCAAAGACAGGATATTAGTGTTAATGAAACAATAATCTGTGTAAATGAGGTAAATTGTCTGAAATAAATTGTGTGCTGATTTACATTCAGTGCTGGATCAAAAAAATTACAAATTGCATTGTATTACTTGATTCAATTGGAATGTCTTCTATAGAACATTGTTAATAGTTATTTTACATCAATCAATTGTTAATCTTATGGATGAATTGTCCTAAATTAAAATTATATATTAAATATATATATATTGATTTAATCAACTGCAGTACAATAGAAAATAATAATAATAGTTATTACAGTTATTTTACTCCGTTTTGAAAGCAAAATAGGTGGATTCCTTCACTGCAGATCAGTTTACAATAGTTGGCACTGTGAAAATAACTCTTTCAGAATAGGCTGGAGAAATGGGACAATAGGATTCTCATGCATTTCAGGGAATGGAAATGTCATATCCTTCACCAGGTCTGTGGTACAACTGTTTGAAAAGCAGCTGAACAGAAAAAGACCTAGGTGTCCTAGTGGATGACATATTGACCATGAAGCAGCGATAAGGCCTTGCAGCAAAGGTGGCCTGTAGTATCCTGGGCTGTACTGCAAATATCATTACCAACAAGACAAGGGAGATGAACCTTCCCCTCTATACAGCACTGCTAAGGTCAAATCTAGAGTGCTGGGTCTAGTTCTGAGCTCTTCAGAACATTTTATTTCCCCTCCCCTCCCCTCCCCAACAAGAGCAAGTATAGAGTCCTGCACCTGGGAAGGAACAACCACATGTATCAGTACAGGCTGGGGAATGACCTGCTGGAGAAGAGCTCTGAAGAGAAGGACCTTGGGGTCCTGGTGGACGACAAGTTGACCATGAGCCAGCAATGTGCTCTCCTGGCCAAGAAGGCCAATGAGATCCTGGCGTGCATTAAAAGGAGCGTGGCCAGCAGGTCAAGGAAGGTGACCCTCCCCCTCTACTCTGCCCTGGTCAGGCCTCACCTGGAGTACTGTGTCCAGTTCTGGGCTCCCTGGTACAAGAAAGACAGGGATCTCCTGGAAAGAGTCCAGCAGAGGGCCACAAAGATGACATGGGGCCTGGAGCATCTTCCCTATGAGGAAAGGCTGAGAGACCTGGGTCAGTTCAGCCTGGAGAACAGAAGACCGAGAGAGGATCTTATCAATGTTTACAAATATCTTAAGTGTGGGAGACAGTGGGATTTGGCCAACCTCTTTTCAGTGGTTTGTGGGGAGAGGACAAGGAGCAATGGCCTAAAAATGGATCTCAGGACATTCCACACCAACATGCAAAAGAACTTCTTCATGGTAAGGGTGACAGAGCACTGGAACAGGCTGCCCAGGGAAGTTGTGGAGTCTCCTTCTCCAGAGATATTCAAGGCCTGTCTGGACATCTACCTGGGCAGCCTGCTGTAAGGAACCTGCTTTGGCAGGGGGGTTGGATCTGATGATCTGTTGAGGTCCCTTCCAACACCTTCAATTCTGTGATTCTATGAATCTGTGAAGCTGGAAGGTACCTCTGTAGATGATTTTATCCAACTGCCATGCTCAAATCAAGGTCACCTTGAGTAAGTTGCTCAGGACCATGTCCAGTTGGGTCTTGAGTATCTCTAAAGATAAAAACACCTCGACCCTTCTGGGCAACCTTCTAAAGTGTTTAATCACCAACATACTAATGAACATTTTTTTCTTCTGTTTAAACAGAATGTCAGTTTGTACCATTGCCTCCACTGGGAGCAGTCTATCTCAGTCTTTTTTGCTTATTTCTATCAGGTATCTACAAGTACTGAAAAGATGCCTCTTGAGCCTTCTATTATCCAGGCTAAATAATCCCATGTTTCACTGTCTTTCCTTTTATGATAGATGTTTCACTCCCTTAATCATTATCATGGTCATTCACTGAACTTTTTTCCTGTAGGTCCATATCTGCTTGTACCTGGGAGGCCAGTAATGGACACAGTACTCCAGATGTGGCTTTACCAGGCCTTAAAGAAAGGATCATCAACCCTGACATCCTGGTAACATTTGTGCCTCCCAAGATACTGTTGGCCATCTCTGCTGTAAGCACATGTTGCTCCCTCATGACCAATGTGTTCTGCAAAGCTGTTTTCTGTTCATTTAGCTCTGAGGCTGTCCTGTTTATTCATCACCAGATACAGGGCTTAGCATTACCATTTGTTGAACATTCTTATTGGTCTATTTCCCCAGCCTATTGTGTCTCTTTCCCTAATAATGAAGACTATTTTGTGTCCAGTTAAAACACTACAAGTTCAAGAATACAGTATTTTAAATTGAAATATACAGGAAGTATTCTTAAATAAGTACATTCTGATTATACACAGAAAATATGAAGGACATATGAAATTATGAGAAAGCATGTGGTCAAAAATTGAGTTAAATAAGAAGTGTAAGAGAATATGTATGAGTGTACGAACAGCAAAAGATTAAATTTATTAGTCTTATTATTCATTACAATACTCGTCCAGTAAATATATAAATCAAGTACTCTTCCTTTTCTCTTAATTTCAGATTAATAGTCTTATATATTTCCTCCTAAATAATAATATTTTTAATTATTATTTTTTTTAATGAAGGAAACTCGTGGTCATATTGATAGAATATTGATTTTTTTTTTCCCTACTATCAATTCTTTTATAATAGACGTATTCAGAATAAATGACATGCTGGTACTGAAATAAAGAATAAATATTTGGTTATCTGCTGCAAAATTAATCTATCAAACTGGACACTCTGGAAGCTGTTTTGTTGCAGTTCCTGGAAGACTATCTTGATTAATAGAATAGAAGAAATCGTTATGGAACAGCTATCTTAGGTATCTTCAGAAGCAAGTTAATGAACATCTGAAATTAGAAGGTAATACAGGTAAGAGTAATGACATAAAAAAAATAAAATAAAGAAGGAAGGAAGGAAGGAAGGAAGGAAGGAAGGAAGGAAGGAAGGAAGGAAGGAAGGAAGGAAGGAAGGAAGGAAGGAAGGAAGGAAGGAAGGAAGGAAGGAAGGAAGGAAGGAAAAAAGGAAGGAAGGAAGGAAGGAAGGAAGGAAGGAAGGAAGAGAGGGAGGGAGGGAGGGAGGGAGGGAGGGAGAGAGAGAGGAAGGAAGGAAGGAAGGAAGGAAGGAAGGAAGGAAGGAAGGAAGGAAGGAAGGAAGGAAGGAAGGAAGGAAGGAAGGAAGGAAGGAAGAGAGGGAGGGAGGGAGGGAGGGAGGGAGAGAGAGAGAGAGAGAGGAAGGAAGGAAGGAAGGAAGGAAGGAAGGAAGGAAGGAAGGAAGGAAGGAAGGAAGGAAGGAAGGAAGGAAGGAAGGAAGGAAGGAAGGAAGGAAGGAAGGAAGGAAGGAAGGAAGGAAGGAAGGAAGGAAGGAAGGAAGGAAGGAAGGAAGGAAAAATGACACAGAAAAGGCTGAAGTTCTCAGTCCTGTCTTCACCTCCACTTTTAAGGACAAGTTCAGCTTCCCAGTCTCTATGGGAAGAAGCAACGATGAAGAAGATGGTGGACCTCCAATAACAGTGTAGGGTTGAAGTTAGTACCATGGATTTATCTGCCATTCAGTAGGTAAGGAATTTGCTGCATGGTCACACTCAAAGAATTGTGATCAATGGCTCAGTGTCCAGGTGGAGATCAGTAACAAATGGTATTCCTCAGGGGTCAGTATTGAGACCGTCCCTGTTTAACAGTTGGTGACATGTACTGTGGGATTGAGTGCACTTTCAGCAACTTTATTGATGACACCAAACTGTGTGGTGCAGTCAACACACTGGAGGGAAGGGATGTCATCCAGAGGAAGCTTAACAGGCTTGAGAGGTGAGCCTTTGTGAACTTCATGAAGTTCAGGAAGGCCAAGTGCAAGGTCCTGCATCCAGGCTGGGGTAATCCCAAGCTCAAATACATGTTGGGTAAAATATGGATTTAGATAGCCCTGAGAAGTACCTGGAGGTGCTGGTTGACAAGAAGCTTTACATGAGCTTGCAATATGTACTTGCAGGCCAGAAAACCAACCTTATCCTGTGTTACATCAAAAGAAGCATGGCCAGTAGTTCAAGGGAGGTGATTCTCCCCCTCTACTCTGCTCTTGTGAGACCCCACCTGGAGTACTGTCTTCAGCTCTGGGGCCCCCAGCACAAGAAGGACACAGAAGTATTAGAATGAGTCCAGAGAAGGGCCACAGAGATGATCAAAGGGCTGGACCACCTCTCCTATGAGGACAGGCTGAAGGAGTTGAGGTTGTCCTCTGGAGAAGAGAAGGCTCTGGGGAGACCTCATTGCAGCCTCCCAGTACCTAAAGGGGACCTACAGGAAAGCTGGGACAGGACTCTTTGTTAGGGAAGAGGGTAGATTTAGATTAGATATAAGGAAGAAATTCTTTACTCAGAGGGTAGTGAGGTGATGCAACATGTTGCCCAGAGACATGGATGCCCCGTCCCTGGAGGTGATGAAGTCCAGGTTGCATGGGGCTTTGAGCGACCTGGAAGGTGTCCTTGCCCATGGCAAGGTGAGTGGCATCAGATGATCTTTAAAGTCCTTTGCAATCCAAACCCTTCTATGATTCTATGGTTCTATGATAACTAGTAGATAAACAGAAAATTGTAAATGTGACATATTTGAGTTTTATGGGGCCTTTTATTGTTCCACATGTTTTATATATCATATTTGCATTGCTACCTTTGCATTAAATAAGTAACATCTATTTGGTTTGAAAATGAATACCTGTAGTTCCTTAGCCATCTTGACAGTCTTCCTTTAATGTGGATTTGGTAGGATTAGTTCACAACATTAAACTCTTTGTTTTGCACCATTGTAACCTGTAGTAAGCAAAATCAACAACCCAAAATGGAAACACTAACAAGAGAAAAAAAAAAAAAAAACATTATCTGCCTAGAAACAGTCAAGTGTCAACCAACAAGAAAAAATTATCTATTAGCCAAATTAATACTGGTTCATTGGAACAATCCAGATGCACCTAGCACAGAAGATAATGAAAAGAAGCCAGACACAGTGTTTGGACTGTGTGGTAACTACAAAAAAGCAGCACCTGGGGCTGTGTAGCTCCTGCCTTGTTGCCCAAATTCTGTAAGGCCCTACAGACCACCTTCTTTTTTGGATCTAAATTGTGCACACAGGTACAAGATTAAGGAAAACCACCCATGGGAGCTCAGGAGATATACGTACGCATGCATAGGTGGGTCTGAGTGCATATGTGTCTGCATGCAAAACCTTGTATATAAATCTCAAGGATAGTGTTCTTGTACTATAAGGCAGCCATGATCTGTTTTGCTGTTCTGCCACACAGTCATTGATGCATGGCACAACTGAAAGCTGTGAGCACTGAAATTTTAAAAGTGTATTCAGAGCTTGTGACACACACTCAAACAGTTCATTCGAACTATTATATGTTCTGAATCCTAGTATACTTCATATTTTCAGGAGTGAATTGAATGGTAAGATAATTCATTTTCTTATACATTTTATACAGAACATAAAACCTGAAATGTTTAGGTAATTCTTAGCAGGCTGAATAACATGCTTACCAGTCAATCTCAGTAAACATAAAAAATAATCCAAAAATGTGAAAATGAAAATTAAAAAAAAAAATAAAATAAGTATTACAAGAAAGAAGCAAAATTCAAAAACAGGAAGAAATAACTACAAAAGATGTTTTAAATAAAAAATATGTCAGAAGTTTAATGGCCAAAACCAGAGACTAAATAACTCAACAAAAGTTTTGTATATAATTATCTCAAAAGCATAAAGGACCACAAATGAAAATGAAGTCTGCAGAGGAAATAAAAAGGAAAAAAAAAATCAACTATAAAATATATTAATATATGTAATATACTACAGCTAATAATTAATCACACATACAGTGAGTGTCAAAAATGGGAAGAGAAGAGAGAACATGAACTTTTGGAGAAACATTATTTTTGAATCTTTTATCTTAAAATACCTCTTTTGGGATACCAATTAAAAAACATGAAATGTTTAGGGCTGCATCAGAACAGTTCTTGACTGCAGAAATTTTTGTCAGTCTGTTTTCACAACACTGATGATTATATCTGACATTATAGCTACTTATTTTAACATGTATATTTTCTGTATCAATAAATAAATAAATAAACTATATATCCAATATTGATTTAATATGACAGATATTCAGTGAACAAATTCCAATGTCATTTAGAGCCCCACAGGCAGCACTTGAGAAAAGATTTCAGTATGTTATTTATTATGTAAGCAGTAATTTCTTTATAAATTATCTCAGAAAAGCTAATGTGGAGTGACTTAAGTGAATCATAGGCAGCTAGAAGGTCCACAGAATACACTGAGAATTAATTTGACATCTGAGAACATATGCAGTCAAGAACTGAATAAAATTACTGTTTTCTTTTGGTTGCCAATCTTAATGTGGTCTTCAATGACAAGCATGCAGAAAAATTTGGAAGTGTAAAAGAGAAGGATGATGAGCAATGGTACAAAGAGTTATAGTGAGATATGTTCACTAAAAAACAAAACAAAACAAAACAAAACAAAAACAATATGTAGTGAAATATTTGATAATTTTACTTAAGTGTAATTGGAATATTAGAAGTTACATTACTCTAAAATGAATTGGTAGGTTTGGCAGAATAGAGCTAGTACTGCTCTATTTTGTAATTCTTATCACTACCACAGTCAGCAAGGGAAAAAAAATATTTTATATATCAAATAAATAAATAAGTAACCGGATGATAATAATAACAAGAACAATTTACAGAGTATTTTGTTTACACTATTATTTGTGTTGAATTAATTAGTGATTATCAATCACTAATTCACAATTTCTTTGGAGTTTTCTATGTTATTTAAAAAAGATATAAAGACATAGATTAATAATAATCTGATTCATCACTTTTGACCTACCAAAATGAAACTCTACATACATTTCATATCAAGTAAATATGAGATCCAACTTGTTACTGTTGCTGATCTTTACTAAAAATAAAAATAATTAAAAAAAAAAAATCTAATTTTTTAGCATTATTATTACATTAAAGAAAAGTAAGGAGTATTGATATATAGTCGTGTTAATAATGCATTTATACTGTTGTTTTTGTTATACATTTCTTGAGCTAAAGTGTTTTGTTTGTTTGTTTGTTTGTTTTTTCTTCCTAATAGGATCAATTATTGTCATTATTAATTATGTCCTTTAAGTCTGAAATAAGGTCACACAAGTATATATCCATACAAGTTCAACATACTTATTTTATACTGTTGTGGTTTCACACTGATAGGCAGCTAAACTCCACAACACTGGTTTCTCATTTTCCCCTCAAAAATACAGAGGGAGAAAATATAATGAAAAAAGCTTGTGGATTGAGGTAACGATAATGAGATCATTCACCAATTATCATCATAGGTAAAACTATGATGATAATTAAGAGTATAATGCAAGTTATTGTCAATTAATAACAGTTGAGAGCAAAGAGAGTTAAAACCAAACTAAAACTGCCTTGTCCCCATCCACCCTCTTCTAATTTCTCTCCTTGAACAGCACAAGGAAAGGGGAATAGATGCTGCAGCCTGTCCATAATGCTTTGTCTCTGATGCTCCTTTTTCTTCACACTCCTCTGGAGTTCCAGCATGGGGTCCTTCTTTGAAAGACTACATCTCTGGGAAGTAGTCTTTCCCAAATTGATCCTCTATGTTCCCATAGACATCAGTTGTTCAAGAACTGCTCCAGTATGGGTCTGTACCAAGGAGTGCAGACATAGAATATCATAAAATAGAATATCATATCATAGAATAGAATATATACAGTACCCTGAGCTGGTGGAGGGGGATGGGGAGCAGGATGTGGCCCTCACTATCCACGAAGAACTGGTTGGTGACCTGCTACGGCACTTGGATGTGCACAAGTCAATGGGGCCGGAAGAGATCCACCCAAGGGTACTGAGAGAACTGGCAGAGGAGCTGGACAAGCCCCTATCCATCATTTATCAACAGTCCTGGCTATCGGGGGAGGTCCCAGTTGACTGGCGGCTAGCAAATGTGACGCCCATCTACAAGAAGGGCCGGAGGGCAGACCCGGGGAACTAGAGGCCTATCAGTTTGACCTCAATGCCTGGAAAGCTCATGGAGCAGATTATATTGAGAGTCATCATGCAGAACTGGCAGGGCAAGCAGGCGATCAGGCCCAGTCAGCATGGGTTTATGAAAGGCAGATCCTGCTTGATGAACCTGATCTCCTTCTATGACAAAGTGACGCGCTGGGTGGATGAGGGAAAGGCTGTGGATGTGGTCTACCTTGACTTCAGCAAGACTTTTGACACCGTTTCCCACACCATTCTCCTCAAGAAACTGGCTGCTCTTGGCTTGGACTGGCGCACGCTTCGTTGGGTTAGAAACTGGCTGGATAGCCGGGCCCAAAGAGTCATGGTAAACGGAGTCAAGTCCAGTTGGAGGCCAGTCACTAGTGGTGTTCCCCAGGGCTCGGTGCTGGTCCTCTTTAATATCTTCATCGATGATCTGGACGAAGGCATTGAGTGCACCCTCAGTAAGTTTGCAGATGACACCAAGCTAGGTGCGTGTGTCGATCTGCTTGAGGGCAGGAAGGCTCTGCAGGAGGATCTGGATAGGCTGCACCAATGGACTGAGGTCAACTGCATGAAGTTTAACAAGGCCAAGTGCCGGGTCCTGCACCTGGGGTGCAATAACCCCAAGCAGAGCTACAGGCTGGGAGATGAGTGGTTGGAGATCTGCCTGGCAGAGAAGGACCTGGGAGTGATGGTTCATAGTCGGCTGAATATGAGGCAGCAGTGTGCTCAGGTGGCCAAGAAGGCCAACGGCATCCTGGCTTGCATAAGAAGCAGTGTGGCCAGCAGGTCTAGGGAGGTGATTGTCCCCCTGTACTCGGCTCTGGTGAGGCTGCATCTCGAGTACTGTGTTCAGTTTTGGGCCTCTTGCTACAAGCAGGACATCGAGGTGCTTGAGCGGGTCCAGAGAAGGGCGACGAAGCTGGTGAGGGGCCTGGAGAACAAGTCCTACGAGGAGTGGCTGAGGGAGCTGGGCTTGTTCAGCCTGGAGAAAAGGAGGCTCAAGGGCGACCTTATCGCTCTCTACAGATACCTTAAAGGAGGCTGTAGAGAGTTGGGGGTTGGCCTGTTCTCCCACGTGCCTGGTGACAGGACAAGGGGGAACGGGCTAAAGTTGCGCCAGGGGAGTTTTAGGTTGGATATTAGGAGGAACTTCTTTACCGAAAGGGTTGTTAGACATTGGAACAGGCTGCCCAGGGAAGTGGTGGAGTCACCATCCCTGGAAGTCTTTAAAAGACGTTTAGATGTAGAGCTTAGGGATATGGTTTAGTGGGGACTGTTAGTGTTAGGTCAGAGGTTGGACTCGATGATCTTGAGGTCTCTTCCAACCTAGAAATTCTGTGATTCTGTGATTCTGTAATATTGGTATTGGAAGGGACCCACAAGCGTCATCGAGTTCAGCTTCTGGGTCTCCAAGTCTTTCAAGAACAGACTACTCCAGCATAGGTCCCCCATACACTGTAGCTTCTGCCAGCCCACCTGCTCTCCACAGGTCCCTCTCCAGTCTGGAGTCTGTTTCTGCGTGGGCTCTCCATGGGCTGAAGACTCCTTCAGGCCAGATCTACCTGCCCCAGTACGGACTCTTCAAAGGGCTGCATTGTGGATATCTGCTCTGCCATGGTACACCATGGGCTGCAGAGGAACTCTTGCTGGATCACCTTCTCTACCTCCTTCTTCACTGATCTTAGTGTCTGCAGGGTTATTTAGGTCTATATTTTCTCACTCCTCTCTCACTTCTGTTCCTACAGAAGCTTTTCCTTTCATAAATATGGTGTCAGAGATGCGCAACTAGTGTTACTCATTGGCTCACCTTTGTCCAGTGGTGGATACTTTTAGGAGCCAGCTGGAACTGGCTCTGATCTAACATGGGACAGCTTCTGGATTCTTCACAGATGCCAGTCCTTCTGCTAACAAATCCTTACCACATAAACACAATACAAATATTTACACTCTGCTCAAAAAAAGTTACATTTTGTAGTGCAAATATGATTGCACTCTGCTTGCTCTGAAAAACTGAGAATGAAAAAATGCTGTTTCTTTTTTTTCTTCTTTTTTTTTTTTTTTTAAGTCCTGCTATTAGCAATGTGAATTTTTAACTATATTCAAGTATAATTAATATATTTCTAAGATCATCTGTCTAAATGTCATAAGAACTGCCGTAACAAATGTTTTTTGATATTTTCCTAGCTTTATTAATGTACAAAGTACAATATTTGTCTTTGTATTGCCAATAGGATCTTATATTATGATTGTTATTCGTCATGATGTCTAATGATGAGAAAAAAAAAGCTACATATGAACCTTCTGTTAGCAAAGTAGAACTTCAAGATGGACTTTATTTATTTATTTATTTATTCCATAAGGTAACATTTTAATGAAATAAAACAAATCCTAATGTAATATCTTAAACACAAACAGCAGGGAAGTCATAATTAAAACAATAAAAAATAAAGAAAAGATATTCAATAGCTGAATATATTTTAGCAGGTGTCAAATTATATTTAACATGAGAAACTGCTGGATTTACTTAGTAAGAGTGGCATATACTTTAGTTCAGATTATGGTTTACTTAATAAAGCCAGTTTATAATTTTTATTATGCTCTTTATCTTCTCTCATTTATTACTCAGCTATAGTAATGTTTGTGAAGGAACTACTTACTTTGAAGGAGGACAAGATTTCTCATTAAATACCCAAGTAATTTCTAGGGCATATGTAAATTTGGAGTCCTTGGCTTCACCAAGGTCCTCTGACCTATTTGGTTCACTGTCTCTGCAACAAATATGGGAAAAAAAGCTTCCAAGATGAATAAAGTTTATCCTTCAGGGCTTAATTCCTCCAGCACATTCTTAAAGCTGTTCCTCAAGGTTTAGTATCATCAGTAAATCTCTATGTAGATGTTAATTTTCTAGTGATTTGTTTATTTATTTTATTTTATAGAATTAATATCTATCTTCAAGAATATTAGAAAAGTCAACCATTTGATATATTACAGGGTGTATACTAGGATTACTGATTTTTAGTTATTGATATTCCGGAAGGTAGAAATTTCTGTAATTGTCTCAGATTAATAGTAATATAGTAGATTATGTTTACCAGAGTTTTGTTTTAAATTCTCTGTTCTAAGAAGAGGACAAAAAGGAAAACAGTATTATTTATTTTATTTTATTTTATTTTATTTTATTTTATTTTATTTTATTTTATTTTATTTTATTTTATTTTATTATTTTATTTATTTTATTTTATTTTATTTTATTTTATTTTATTTTATTTTATTTTATTTTTTATTGCAGTTTATGAACAAAATATAAAAATACAGAAAATATTATATACTCTACATATTTCTAGGCCAGAGAAGCTAAATTGTTACAAGCATCAGATAATCCACTTACCACATAAAAACAAAACAAATAAACAAACAAATTTCTTCCTTTAATATAGGGCTAAGTACAAAACCATTTATTAAATAACAGCTTATGAATGATTTCTCTTTTCTGAAAAAATGTGCCTCAGCACTTGCTTATTGAAATGATGTTAATTTCAAAGCAGCCTGTAGATAGGGAAGTTATTCTTCTCAAGCTCTTTTATAGTGACTAATATGGTGGCATCTGAGTGCTTTAATGTGAAATTAAATTATGCCTCTACACATTAATTTTGCAAACATTTAGTAATGTCAATGCATTATGGATGAATAATTACAACATATCCCTGTGTAATATTTAACATGTTGTTAAAAACCCCCCTTTTAAGGTACAACATTTCTCATCCATTTGAGAGAGCTGTTGTGAGAGTTATGACCTTGAGAGGACTAACTGATTAAACTGATTAAAAATCATTATTATGCTATATTTGTGATGCAATCTGAGTATTATACAACTTTCCCATTAGATACTCAAGAATGATAATATTTCTATAGGACAAGTTGTTTATTTATTTATTTATTTTCTTCTAACTTTCAGCCTTTGGCCAGGATAAACAGTGAAACATAACAGAATTATAGCTGCTACCAATTTCGTTGTTGCCTGTTAATACCCATTTTCCACTATTTTTCTTATTCTTTTCATAGCATTGGAAAAAAAAAAAAAAAAAAAAAAAAAAAAAAAAAAGCTAAGTTGTATACATAAAACTAGAGTTTGTAATGCCCCTGCCAGCTTCAAAATTTCACCTAACTTTCTTATAATTTGGTCACAAACGTGAAGGAAAAATTTGATGATTAGAAAACTGGTGGTGTTTTTGTAATATTAAAATAAATTCATATGGAAGTTTGAAATCTGATTTTGGTGGTATACTTTTAAAATACATTATATTTCATAGTGCATATTGTGTTTATAATATGGGCAACACATTAAAATCTTCCACTTTTTGTGGATGACAGAATTCAAGAGAAAACTCTCTCTGTATAGAATATTGACTTCTGCAAATAGACAAATAAGCCAGAAATAGTTGTTTGTTCTCAAATGTCAATATATTTATGTAGTGGGTTTACGTGGCAAGGTTTTGGTAGAAGGGGGCCATAGGGATGGCTTCTGTGAGAAGGATCTAGAAGCTGCCCCATGTTTGATAAAGGTCCCACTCTTTTCCAGAGCTGAGCCAATAAGCGATGTTGTTTTGTGCCTCTGTGAGAGCATATTTAGGACGGGGAAAAAAAACGCTGCGCTACACAGCATTTGGGAGAGTGAGAGGAGTGAGAAACAGCCTTGCAGGTGCCAAGGTCAGTGTAGAAGGAGGAGGAGAGGTGCTCCAGGCGCCGGAGCAGAAGTCCCCTGCGGCCTGTGGTGAGGACCGTGGTGAAGCAGGATGTCCCCCTGCAGCCCATGGAGTACCACGGTGGAGCACGGTTCCACACTGCAGCCCGTGGAGGAGACCACGGTGGAGCAGGTGGCTCTGCACCGACTGAGGCTGCTGCCTGTGGAAGATCCCTGCCAGAGCAGATTCCGGGCTGGACCTGTAGCCCGTGGAGAGGAGACCACGCAGGAGCAGGTGACCTGGCAGGAGCTGCTGCCCATGGAGGAGCCAGGTTGGAGCAGTTTTCTCCTGAGGGATGGACCCCGTGGTACGGACCCATATCTGGAACAGTTCTGGAAGAGCTGCTGCCTGTGGGAAGCCCACACCGGATCAGTTCATCAAGGACTGCATCCCGTGGGTGGGACCCCACAGCACAGGGGACGAGAGTGACCGAGAAGGAGTGGCAGAGAAGAAGTGCTGTAGACTGACCATAACCCCCATTCCCCCGTTCCCCTGCACTGCTCGGGGGGAGGAGGTGGAAGAGGGTGGATGGAGGGGGAAGGTGCTTTTGGTTTCTTTCCTTTGTTTCTCACTTCTCTAGCTTGTTAGTAATAAGCAATAAATCTTACTATCTCCTTATGCCGAGTTTTTTTTTTGCCCGTTACAATAATTACTGCGTGATCTTCTTGTCCTTATCTCAACCTTTGAGCCCTTTTCATCATATTTTCTCCCCATTCCTCTTTGAGGACGGGGAGTGAGAGAGCGGCTGTGGTGGAGCTCGGCTGCCCACTCGAGCGGAACCACGACAAGTTAAAATTTCTTTACTTGCGTTTTGGTTTTATTTGTTAATTCTCTTTATTTATATTATTTAAAAAATAACTTCATTTTAAAATTTATGTTACAATGTTTTTCTTAAGTAGATGGAAAGAAGCCACAAAGATTTCATGAAGAAATTCTTCATGAGAGAGTCCAAGATGTGATACTGCTGTCTTGACAAATTCTTTGAGATCTGTGTATGAAAACCTAAGTGAGGGGGTGAGTACCAGTTGAGCAGGATGTTTTTTTTCCCCATTTTGTCAAGATATACATAGTGTATGTGGAAAAAGTCTCTGAAAGACAAGAAAACATATCAAGCTGTACAGCAAGTAGTAATCGCTAACATTGCCATTAATAATAGGTACTAATTGCAAGTATTTAATGAAGATTTACAGTTACATCTGTCTGCAACAATACTTTCTCACAGATGAGTATTTCTACCAAGAGATTTGTTAAATGATCCTAGAAAAAAATGGCAAATAAGCGAAACTAAAAGGTACACAGAAAATGATGGCAGAAGCCTGGGAAGTGGAAGCACTAAAGAGTAGCATAACCTTATGTGCTTAACCAGGTAAGAAATGGTCAGTTTCTGATCACTCCACGAATGGCAAAAGAAGCCACGAGTCCCAACTGGGAAGATCCCAGGGGCTCCTGAGGACCCCAAAGAGTCCAGAGGGACAGCAAGTTGCTTCCCAGCGTTCATTGCTACAAGGGGGTCTTTCTTTCCAAAGGCAGGAATTTGCATTTGTCTTTGTATAATTCTGTGAGGTTCTTGTTGTCCTATTCCTCCTCTCTCCTTGCCTGGCTGTCTCCAGCCTGTCTCCTTGAATGGCTGCCATGCCCTCCAGTGTGTCAGTTAGTGTCCCCTCCCATCCCCCCTCCCAACACAATCTACAGACATGATCAAAGTACAATTTGTCTTCTTCTTCAGGTCAATGGTAAAGATGTTAAACAAAACACATTCTAGGATAGTCTCATTCAGTACTCCTATTTTTACTGTATTCTAGGTAAACTTATTACCCACTATCATCAGAGATTCAACATTCAAGTCAGTTTTTGCCGATCTAGTTGTTCACCCATACAGGCAATAATGTCCTAATCTGGATAACTGAGTATTTTGGGAGACAGTGTTGCAAAAAATGAAGGTGGTATTTATTAGTATCAATGTACCTAATGGCATTATTTTCAACACCCAATGAGGGTGTTGAAAAATGTAAGGAAGGTATATGGTTGTTTGGTATACTCAGAAAAAAAATAATATTATAATTGTTTTGCCTGGGAAATATATACATACACATACACATACACATACACATACACATACACATACACATACACATACACATATACATATACATATACATATACATATACATATACATATACATATACATATACATAATATCTATATGTATTATACCATTTATATTTCAATATAAGTGGTACTGAAGCAAACATAACTAAGTTGTGTAAAACAGTTAATAAAACATTGCAGTTCTTGCATGTATTTCAAGGATATGATTTAGTCAAGTTTCTTTAATTAGGTTGTTTTTTACAAAAGGAAGAATATATTTTTAAGTGATATCATATGAAATGTGCATTATGTTTTGTGAAATTCATTTGATGCTACTGAAATTCATCTAGAATATGCACAGCAAAAGATCTCTGAAATTGTCAAATATGGACATTTTGGCATCGTTGTTTATGTATTTTTATTAATATTAATGTGCTTTTTCTTTGCATTAAATAGAATTATTTAGAAAAAGAAATATCACACCAGCTTACAAAGACGGCTCTTGTGTATGGTTAAAGGGAAGACACTTTGCTATCATTGTCACTATGAAAAATATTAGAATATTTCTGCCAAAGACAGAAATCTCAAAAAAAAGAGTGCAAGAATCATGATTCTCTAACCACCTTGTGGTTCTCTAACCTTGTGGTTAGAGTAGGAAAAAGAAAAAATATATATATCTACTTGTATCTTTCTCCTATAATTTTGGGTTGGTGGTTTTGTTTGTTTGTTTGTTTGTTTGTTTCATCCAGGACCCTGAACTTTGTCCATTCATATCAGTCCCTTAAACATTAGGCCACATAAATGTCTTTGGGTGTTCTTTAGCCCTCTTTTTTTTTCTCCCCAACATAGGAAATTACAGTAGTAGTAGCATTGCTAGTAGAATATAATAGAAAAAAAAAAAAAAGAGATGAAAAATTACTGTCTTCACACCACACCCTTCCCAAAATAGTAGTTAATGCACCTCACTTTTAACCTGTTACCTGGGAGTAAACTGAATCTGAACCCCATATATTTTGGAGGCACTTTAAGGCTGTTGCAATTCAGAATGACACAGTAAGAAGATGGAGGACATTTTTTGGAGAAATTAATCTTTTTAGGTGACATCAGGTATAACTTGGGAAAAAAACAAAAACAAACAAACAAAATAACCTTCCTGATTAAGCTCATCGGTAGCTTAATACTTAAGTCTTGCATCTGAAGAAAGCATAGAATACGATGTGTAACAACAACATTATCAAAATGAGGCAAACCAGGGTATGCACAGAGAGAACTATTTGTGCATATTGAAAATCATGGGTTTTCAATTGTAAAATAGATCCATGATACAACTGTATAGCTAATAAATTAAGAGACACACACGCTGCTCAGTGACATTGAAGCCAAATGGCACTGCTTCACACCCACTATAAGCAGAGCTGTACCCCACTGTATAAAACCTGACTTGGAAAGAGGTAGTTGGCAAGACTCAGAGACAAGGAACCAGGGAACAGACTAAGAGGTAAATTCTGCAGACAACTGGAATTCAACACTTGAATATTTTTTTTTCTTCCTTATTTTAATAGTTCAGATTTACCCATCAATAAGAAAATCATGTATTAGTATGTGTGTGCGGGGGGGATAGCTTTGTATCTACCCCAAAGACTTATTTCTCTACCACTCTATGTAACTCATGGGTCATGAGCTTTACAGCAGATTTTGGTCTACTCCAATTTTCCCTGAAAAGCCTAATTGTTTGGTTAACAGTGAAGTGGATTATTCTTTCAACTTTAAAATTGCTTTGTTCTGTTTTTAGTACACTGGTTACAGTTACATGAAATACAGTTTCTTGAGGCCACACAGTCAAGAAAACAAATTTCACCAGAAGCAGGGGTTGGGATGTAATTGTTTCATATCATATCTTTGGTGTATTAGGCACATTTATTGGCAAATTCTTTTCATAATACAAAAAAATTGAGATGAAACACAGTCAGTCAAACTGGATAAAATGTAACACAGATATGCCTATAACTCAGTTTCTTGTCTTTCACAAGCCTTTGATAACTAAGGATGCACAGTAAACTAGAAAGAAATATACCCATTAATTTATATAGTGATTCAAACTCAAACTCACTCTGTATTTACTTTTACTATTATTATTATCTATTCAAATGTTATTTGTATTTTTAATCCAATTTGATATATGCTACTCAAATCATACTCAACTTTACAGTTGCGACCTGAATTCATCTCAAATCTGAGACCCTAAACACAATGGCTAAGTTGGTAAGACAGTTGTACGCTTTAGTCATTCACAGGAGATTTCAAATCATGAATGAAGGTTTCTTATTCAAAGATTATAAGAAAGTCATAGGTCAGTTCTAATGTTAACTTAAAAATGAAACACTAAGCGTGAAACGTGGAACACTTAACTTGAACACAAACATGAACTATCAATGTGTCATTATAAAAATAAACACAATGGTATCCTGCCCTGCATTAGAAGGAGTATTGCCAGCAGGTAGAGGAAGGTGCTCCTTCCCCTCTACTCAGCACTGGTGAGGCCACACCTGGAGTATTGCATTCAGTTCAAGTCTCCACAATACAAGAGAGACATGAAGCTATTGGAGAGAGTTCAGCAAAGGACCACAAAGGTAGGGGACTGGAACATCTGTGAAATCACTGTGGAACCTGTGATTAGAGGTTTAGAGGGCTAGGACTTTTTAGGCTGGGTAATAAAAGGCTCAGATGGAAGATCTCATCAATATATATGCATACCTGAAGGGAAAGAGTAAAGAAAATGAAGCCTGTCTCAATTAAGTCCACTTTTGCTGAATAACAACCAATCAGTAAAAATGTTAGTTCACTTAGCCTTGATTATTTAATTTTTAAAATATCTTAAGTTTGACAAGCTATTATAAAGTCCTAGACTAGATTTGAAAGCAGTGTTTAGAATCACAGAGGAGCTTCCTTAACAAAACATCTGGTCCTATGGTGGGAGTAATCATGTCATTTTAGACATTTGAGACAATTCTGTTGCTTAGACATAGTCCTCTACTGTGATTTGAAAACTCTTATGGTACCCAGCATATGGCTGCCTCATAATAAAATAGTTTTATAGGGTTACAGGACTTTCTGAAGTAATATAAGTCAAGACAAATATCCTTGGATGCCTTTGATGACAGTGCACATCTATGTTTAAGGCAGTTCAGCTGAATACTGAAGATATATCTATAAGCCATTGGTAGAGTAACTTTACAGAATGATTTAGTTCACTCAAAAAAGAAGTTGATTTTTTTTTTTTTTTTTTTTTTGTGTTTGAACCAAGGAAGATTAATACTGTCATGAATGCTTTTCCCATGGAAAACCTTATGCTACCAGGAAGACTATATATATATATATTAGAGCATTATTCAGTTAATGTTTGAATGTATAGAGAGAAATGAAAATACATATTGTGACTCTTTCATACACATGTATATAAGTAACATTAAAAAAAAAAAAATCTGTTGCATATCAAAATACAGTACTTTTTCAGATGTCCTTTATATTTTACTTTTTTTTTTTTTTTTTCTCCAGTTTTGGACTTACTTTCAATGACAGTCAAAACAGATAATACTGTGTTTACACTAATTTGGAAAGCAGGTTGATTCTAAAATCAATGTCAGTAGACATTCAGTTGGATCAAATTTTCAATGTCCACAGAATAGACATACACATCTGAGCCTCCTACATGAACACTTTTATAAGTACTCATAGAAGCAGGTATTCCTAGGGTGGTATTTTATTTCATGTTAAGGTAGATTTAAGATAAAAGAACAGTAGAACACTTGCTTATATGTGAATATGTGCATTAAATGTTTAAAACAAGTTAGACTTATTAAATTATAAGACTTATTATAAGTTATACTTATTATATCTTAAAACATCAGAACTATTTTTTCAGTCTATGAGCTCCTCTCAAGCTGTATTGGGGATGTTGTGTTTGTGTGTGTTTTATTGTTTTTGTCATCATTTTAATAAATTTGTAACCTTGTAATTGTTAGGTTTTGCTGTGAAATGACTGTAAAATATCACAGTACCAGTGAGTGCTACTGTTATGGCTACTTTATAGAAAATCTGATTTTGACATTTTCCTGGTACATGCATGAGTTACAGATGGTCTGGTGGAAATTTTCATGTCTCATTAAAAAAACTTTTTTTTTTTTTTTTTTTTTTAAGCATTTGCCAAAATAATCTTTGCTATAGAGCTCGCCTCATAGAAGTTTGTATTCACTAGACTTTTCTCTTTTGTCTGTGCTTGCTTGAGTGAAATGGCTTGCTTTGTTATACTTCCTGTATTATTCTCTCAATGTTCTTTTGTGCAATTCAATGAAAATGTGTTACAAAGCTGGAGCTGGAGCTTTTCCCCACCATTTCTTTCCCTGTATTTTATCTGAATGAATGTTTAACTTTTCAGCCTCATCCCTATTTGTGAACATCTAATTGCTGGCAACATCACTCTTTTTCCCCAGGAATGCAGGTAATTTGGTGTACCGAGCATTTCTAGTTTCCTTTCAGACGTCTTCTGTGCCCTAACTGTACTAAATCTCTTGTTATTAAATTCACTTGTTAAGCCCTAAATTTCAGTACTTCAGTACATAAGGACCTTTCGAAAATAAAGTGTATTTTGAATAACATCTGCATCACCCATTCATTAGTTTCTTCAGCAGTTCAGTTTTTTTCACTATATTTTAAGTGAAGCCTATACAATTTTGAAAGCAGACATTTATTGTTACTCACATTGTGCCCTTCCCTCCTCCCAAAAGCAATTAAAAAAACAAACAAATAAACAAACAAACAAAAAACAACCTGAATACATTTTTTTTTAAATGGAAATTATTAAAGATCTATGATCTTTGCCTTTTTTACCTGGCCTATAGATTTATTTATTTACTTATTTTCCTTGAAATTATGAAATTCGAAGGCTTTTCCAAACTGGGACACAAGGTAAACTTGTCAGTGAGTCTTCCCCGTATTTTGAAGCAGGATCTTGGCATGAAGTTGCACTCTGACTACTACAGAAAGTAAACTCAGATATGGTGGATGGAAGAGCCCCATGTCACATTCTGACAGGTCTCTCCTCTTGATAAAAACAGTGGTATGCATTTCAGAGTGAACCAGCAGAACACATAGCCAACTAGTTGTGCCTTCTTTTACACATTACCTTTAAGCACTGGAAAGCTTCTTGGTTCAAAATCTGTGCAAAGCATATATTTGCACTATTCTTCATGAAAGCTGTACACAGGTTCAGCATTTCTACCCCCACTCCCTCCATGCTCCTGAAGATTATATTTGAAGATCCCCAGAAGATAAATACTTTATCAAGAAGCTTTCAAACACCATTTTCTCGGTAAGGTTGAGCTTATTGAAAATACACAAAGAAAGCAAGACTTGTTTTCTGAATCAATTCATATTCTTGTTTTAAATGACAGTAAAAAAGATATGTCCCCATACATATTTGGTTTCTAATCTATAAGAAATAAAACAATTGTAAAAGAGACAACTTTTTGTATATATATATATATATATATATATATGTATATATATTCAATGTAATTGGATATCCAGTGATATGTGGGAGGTTTGCAGAGAACAAATTGATTTAACAAAGAACATAAGGAGTACTCTCATCCTACTAGTTAGCAAGTTGGACATCATTTAGAGACACTACAATGCTCATGATGTGTCATTTGGCTTGTACCCCAAATGTCATTCAAATTCCCAATTAAGACAGAGAAATTCACATCTGCCTAATTACACATTCTCAGTAAAGACAGAAAGTAGTTCAAAATACCAAATACGATGAGCCTTATTTAGTATCCAAGGCATTAGTATCTGGCTGTATTTGATTTAAAAGAGAAAATTAGATATCTACCTCTGTTGTGGTTTAACCGAACAGGCATCTAAACTTCACACAGCTATTTGCTCACTTTTTATTCAGTAGCAAGGGGGAGAGAACCAGATATGATCTGCCAATGTCATAATAAGCTCATGTAAAATGTAGTCTCCAAACTGTTAATTCCTAACCAACTTAGCCCAAATGTTATGATATTTAGTCTACCTGTATCTGTATTTGAATGTGCCACAGTCACTAATGACCAGATTAATCCAGAGAGAAGTACTGCTAGAATCTCGGGCATGATAACATTCTGCCCTATTTGTTTCAAAAACAAAACAAAACAAAAACAAAAGCAAAGCAAAACAAAACAAAAACAAAACAAAACAAAATAAAAAACAACTTTGTTTGTACCACAAGATGCTCAAAATAGGGTGGAATGAGCCTGGGTACAGAAACAGATAAACAAATAGAATTTAGAATTAAAGTTAGAAAGACTTTATACATGTATATTATGATGCTTGGAAATGTATTCATTGACTAAAAGTCAGAAAATTCTTTACAGGATCAGAATTCACAGTGTTAAATTAAGCCTTATATATAGAGACAGATAGGTAGATTACATTGGATAATTATGTGCTAAAGCATAAGATAAAAACAAGTTTGTAAGCTAATGGGAAATGCTGGAGGGACTGTATGTAATGTTAGAGGTAAAGGCTTGTAGGTCTGCAAGTGTATCACTTAGACTTAAGCATCTCACTTCCAGTGGCAGTTAGCTGACTGTATTAAGTCAGGACACATAGGGAAAGAAACTCAACAGCAATTCTAGTCTGTGAAGATGTGAATTTATATCAGAGAATCACAGAATTATCTAGGTTGGAAGAGACCTCAAGATCATCGAGTCCAACCTCTGACCTAACACTAACAGTCCCCACTAAACCATATCAATAAGTTATACATCTAAATGTCTTTTAAAGACCTCCAGGGATGGTGACTCCACCACTTCCCTGGGCAGCCCATTCCAATGCCTCACAACCCTCTCAGTAAAGAAGTTCCTCCTAATATCCAACCTAAAACACCCCTGGTTCAACTTTACACCACTCCCCCTCATCCTGTCACCAGGCACGTGGGAGAATAGACCAACCCCCAACTCTCTACAGCCTCCTTGAATGTACTTATAAAGAGCGATAAGGTTGCCCCTGAGCCTCCTTTTCTCAATGCTGAAAAAGCCCAGCTCCCTCAGGCGCTCCTCATAGGACTTGTTCTCCAGGCCCCTCACCAGCTTTGTCACCCTTCTATGGACTTGCTCGAGCACCTCCATGTCCTTCTTGTAGCGATGGGCACTAAACTGAACACAGTACTCGAGGTGCAGCCTCACCAGAGACGAGTACAGAGGGACAATCACTTCCCTAGACCTGCTGGCCACACTGCTTCTGATACAAGCCAGGATGCTGTTGGCCTTCTGGGCCACTTGAGCACACTGCTGGCTCATATTCAGCTGACTATCCATCAATACTCCCAGGTCCTTCTCTGCCAGGCAGCTTTCCAACCACTCATCTCCCAGCCTGTAGCTCTGCTTGGGGTTGCTGTGCTCCAGGTGCAGGACCCGGCACTTGGCCTTGTTGAACTTCATACAGTTGACCTCAGCCCATCAGTCCAGCCTATCCAGACCCTCCTGCAGAGACTTTCTGCCCTCAAGCAGATCGACACATGCACCTAACTTGGTGTCATGTGCAAGCTTACTGAGGGTGCACTCGATCCCATCATCTCGATCATCGATAAAGATATTAAAGAGGACTGGCCCCAGTACTGAGCCCTGGGGAATACCACTAGTGACCGGCCTCCAACTGGATTTGACTCCATTTACCACGACTCTTTGGGCCCGGCTATCCAGCCAGTTTTTAACCTAACGAAGCATATGCCTGTCCAAGCCAAGAGTAGCCATTTTTTTTGAGGGGAATGCTGTGGGAAATGGTGTCAAAAGCCTTGCTGAAGTCAAGGTAGACCACATCCACAGACTTTAAATCCACAGCTTTTAAATTTATATTTCCTGTATGATAGAAAAATCCTTCCCTCCTTGCAGAACTCAGCCAATGTAGGGCCAAAAATTCCAGAAGAGCAAAAAGCCTGCTTCTGTGATTCAGTAAATCATAGAATCATAGAATCATTAAGGTTGGAAGAGACCTTCAAGATCATCTGGTCCAACCATCACCCTAGTACTAATATCACCCACTAAGCCATGTCCCTAAGCTCCAGGTCCAACCTTTCCTTGAACATCCCCAGGGATGGTGACGCCACCACTTCCCTGGGCAGCCCATTCTAATGCCTGACTAATTTTTCTGAGAAGAAATGTCTCCCAGTTTCTAAAGTAAACCGCCCCTGGTGCAATTTGAGGCCATTCCTTTGAGTGCTATCACTAGCTACCTGTGAGAAGAGGCCAACCCTACGCTTTCTTTTCAGGTAGTTGTAGAGAGCAAGAAGCGTCCTGTTTTCCAGACTAAACAACCCCAGTTTCCTCAGCCACTCCTCACAGGACTTATGTTCTAGGCCCTTCACCAGCTTCGTAGCCCTTCTCTGGACTTGGTCCAGGGCCTCGATGTCCTTCTTGTAGTGAGGGGCCAAAAGCTGAACACTGTATTTGAAGTGCGGACTCACCAGAGCTGAGTACGAGGGGATCATCACCTCCCTGGTCCTTCTGGTTACACTTACACCTAGATTTGGATGCTATAACATTTGTATTTTATAGTTATCCGAAGTGGGGATCCTTAGTTCTATTTCTATTAAAGAGGAAGGGGTTACTATTCTTCGTTTTGGTATGCTTTGCTTAACTGTAGTGTCTAATACAAAACAGAGATTGAAGAACACAGGATCCCTTCAGATCTGGGAATCAAACCCTGTATTAGAATTAGTATTTACTTCTAAAGGCATCTTAGCTCTTTTTTTCAGTCATTATCACTATTTTTTGTTAGGGGGTTTATTCATGTAATTTTTTTCAAAAATCAATATCAGGTCTGTGTGTAAAACAGCAAACACAACAGTAACACAATACAATCATATAAGACGTTAATTGTCTCATAGCTTATCAGGAAGATAAGCTTACAAGGTGAATAATTCAGAATTAAATTTGCATATAAATTGCACTTGCAAACTACCATAAGAGCAATAAAAATAATTAATAGTATTGATCACTAAAAACAAATATATGTTTACATAAAATAAAGACTACACCTTTAAAATGTCTGGATGACACAGAAAGAACAAACAAGAAAAAAAAAAAACACTTAAAAATGCTAATTAAAAGATGTATTTCTGTATTACATACTTTTATTGTTCAACTTAATGTTGTACAACTTCTAAAAAAACGACAGAATAGATTGACTGTTCAAGATTTGGTCTACTATTTGCATATGTATTCATATACTTTTACATCTGGGTATTTAACCTTTTGTTTCTTTATGTGCACAATTTGCAAATGCACAGCCCTGGAAATTCATAGTAGTGTGGAATTTTATTTTTTTTTTTCAAACGAATTCAGTAGGATTTCTCCTTGTGCCTTCATGAATATCTTTTTTTTTTTTTTTTTTTTCCCACAAAATAACATAACAATGATGATAGTAAATATATATATTTATATGTATGCATAAATCACCTTATAATTGTGAATTATAAGTTACAAAATAAAGTAGAATCACTTGCTGTTATGAACAGATCACTCTACTACATATCAGATTTTCTCTCTCTCTATATATATTACCATTTACAAAATACTGTGCGTGCTACCTAGTCTCAAAGCCTGAGATTGTTCCATAGATTTTTTATTATCATTTATTTAGCCATAAAGACTTGTCTCTAGATGGTAAAGATGACTAAATATTTATCTGGTCAGTTTCAAATTTCCGTAGTATGTCAAGGCTGCATCCTGACCACTTGGGGCGAAACCTCTCAGATGTGAAGTATCTCCTTATCACTTCTGTAAGGTCAGATGTACAGTCAGTGTACAGTCAGTGAGGCAAGTGCAGTGCATTTGAAGAAATCTCAGGGAAAAATCAAATAGCAGGACTGCCAGGGCATCATGACTGTACCTGCCTGGAGTTAAGATGCACTTTACAAATCTAAGTAGACTCTTTGCAGTCTGCCATACTGCATACTACACAGGCTACAGAAACAAAACAGGGACAATACAAAGATGCAGACTGTGTGATTTAGGCAAAACTTCTATCTTAACATCAAGCTTTGACTATGTGAGAAGAACATATAGCCTGTCACCTAACAATTTAATTTCAGGTAAGTTTAGAGTTTTTAAAGAAGCACAAATAGCAGTATTTGAATAGAAAAAGGGAAAAATAAGTTTGCTGTCTTCTGTCTTTTGATATTATATAATCACCTTGGAGCTGTTCAAGACGACTGACTGTAAAAGTATTTTGATATGTTTTAATCCGAAGTGATGAGATAATAGTGACAGACTAAGTACATCTGCTATAAAAGTGCATAATGACAGAGATAATACTTTTCAATAACTAGATGAAAATATTTATCTTACTACTGCATACTGTTTGTTTTTTTTTTGTTGTTGTTGTTTGTTTGTTTTTCATATTTGAATGGCAATGAATTCAACTACTTGTTCTTCATGGGAACAGTTTGTAATGGATTTACATAGAAAGGTTTTGGTAGCAGGGGTGATTTCTGTGAGAAGAGCCCATTGGCTGCCCATGTCAGAGAATGGCCAGTCAGATCCAAAGGGACTCACCACAGGCCAGAGCTGAGTCAGTGAGCAATGTTGTTTATACCTCTGTGAGCATATTTAAGAAATGAAGAAAAAAAACAAAAACTGCTATGCAACAGCAGGTGAGAAACAGCTTTGCAAACACCAACATCAGTGAAGAAAAGGGTGAGGAGGTGCTCCAGGTGCCAGAGAAGAGGTTCCCATGTGGCCTGTGGAGGGGCCTATGGTGGAGCAGGTTGTCCCCCTGCAGCCCATGGTGTACCATGACAGAGCAGATCTCTACAATGCAGCATGTGGAGAAGCCCATGGTGGAGCAGGTGAATTTGACCTGAAGGAGGATAGAGCTGTGGAGAACCCCCACTGGAGCCAACTCCAGGCCAGACGTGTAGCCCATGGAGAGGGGACCGTACAGAAGAAGGTGATCTGGAGCAGTTTGCTCCTGAAAAATGGATCTCATGATATTGACCCATATTTGGATCAGTTCTTGAAGAGCAGCTACCTGTTGCAAGCCCACGCATAATCAGTTTAGGAAGGACTGAATCCCACGGGAGGGACTCCATGTTGGAAGAATGGAAGAGAGTGACCATGAAAGAGCAGCAGAGGCAAAGCTCTATAGACTAACCACAACCCCCATTCCCCTGTTTTCTTGTGTTGCTTGAAGGAGGAGTTGGAAGAGGGTGGATGTAGTGAAGATGTTTTTAGCTTGTTTCCTGTTTCTCACTTCTCTAGCTTGTTAGTAACAGGCAATAAATATCTGTACTCTCTCTATACTGAGTCTGCACTGCCTGTGGTGGTAATTGGAAAGCCCTGTGCTCATCTCAACCCTGAGCCCTTTTCATTGTATTTTCTCCCCCTTTCCCTTTGAGGAGGGGGAGTGAGAGAATAGGAGAGAATAGCTGTGGTGGAGCTCAGCTGCCTAACTGGGTAAAATCATCACATAGTTTTGTTTTGAGAAGACGTAGATCCAAGATCACACACAACTTTCTTTAATGTCTGCAGTGTAGTGTCACATTAAAGGGCGTAGCCAATTAACCATTACGGGTCTGGTCAGATTCAGGGTACTGAACTATCAGTCACAGATTCACCAATAACGTAAAATGCCCTGATGCTAGTTGTGTTCAATTAGAGCTATAATAGCTAGGAACAATGTAATTAAGTGCAATTTATTACAGAAACAGGTACACAGGTTCTTTGGATTGACAGCAATAAATCCACAGTCTGCAAAAACAAGCTAGCATGCATGAAATGCATAGGTAGACAATCTGGCTATTAACACATTAAAAGGCACAAAGACTCTAGAGATTTCTAAGTTTCCACAGAGACACCCAGTATAACCACGTGTTCAAAACTTACCCCACAACATCCCAGTGGGGAAGGGGAAGCCCGTTGACTTATTCCAGAAATCAGAATGTATCTTTCATGATGGTATCTTCCCTAACATCCCCTTTCTCTTAAGATAATTTATACTATTTTCTATCTTTTAGGTGGAGCTTGAGTGACTCTAGTCATTCGTATCTTGGTTATGATTGGTAAAAAGTTTTCTCATTTTCATTTGAAGTATAGGCTCTGAGAAATTGAGAGCGTGTGCTCAGTGAGGAGTGGTCACACCTTGGAGGTAGGTGGCTTTTGGGATGGAGGTGTGTTTTGGTATTATAATTATATTATGTTGATCAAAAGTTCACTGGAGTACATTTTGTCAGAAAACATGACAGGTTGTTGGCTCAGGGAAGCGAATGTGCAGCTTATCAGTCTCAGTGTACACAAGAACAATCAAGTCCCCATCTTGTCACAGAGCCTACCTGTGTTGTCTCCACTCCACTCTACACTCTGTACTGTTCCTTAGAGTCAGCACACTAGGTTCCCCCAGTGCCCCATATTGTTAGCAATTATAGCAAAAATATATATTTTTTGTTTATATAAAAGATTAATTCCAACAGATTTCAACGTATGCTATTATAAATAAACTTTATTTATTACTGTAATATGATACTTTTGTTTGGATTTACTTGATTTTTTTTTTTTTTAATTGGCCATTAATTATTTGTGTAAAGATATATTTGGCACATGCACTGTATAGGGATTTCACTTGAACTGACCAAATTGTTTTTGTTTCAAAAAAATGGTACACGTGAAAGCTAATATCACTGGAAAATTAAGAGTGCAGTGCTTAGAGCACTCACATACAATGTAAGAAAACTTTATTCAGTTTAGTCCATTGCCTCAGGAGAATTAGGCCTGGAATTTGCTAGAGAACATTCCTAAATACCAAGATTTGAAAGAGACTAAAACAAACAAGCAAACAAACAAACAAAAACCCTTTCCTTCTTTATTGGCTGTCCCAAAGCATCCTTTGATTCAAACGTTAACCCTCTGTTTTCAGTCATTGTCTTTGTTATCTTCATCAACATCCAGATTATTCAGAAATTCTATACAAACTTCAACAATGAAAACATATAATTGTTTTTTGTTGTTGTTGTGTTTTGCTTTTTTTTTTTCTAAGTTTTCGTTAATATCATAGGATCTAATTTAGTTTGATTTAGACTGCAAGCATAGTCTTTGTTGTGAGAGGGTTGTGTAAGCCAAGTCCTATATTTTCTTTCGGGATGATGATGATGATGATTATTATTATTATTATTATTATATATTTATAGAATAGGCCAAGAAAAGGAAATACATATATTTTTGAGTCAGATAAATTATGAGTTTTCAGTAGAAGAAGTTTCATTTTATGTTAAAATTAATTATTCACCTAGCTCTCATGACTTATCCTTCACTAAGCTTATCATAGAATCATAGAATATCCTGAGTTAGAAGGGACCCTTAAGGATCATCAAGTCCAACTCTTGACACCGCACAGGTCTACCCAAGTTCAGACCATGTGACTAAGTGCACAGTCCAATCTCTTCTTAAATTCAGTCAGGCTCGGTGCAGTGACCACTTCCCTGGGGAGCCTGTTCCAGTGTGCAACCACTCTCTCTGTGAAGAACCCCCTCCTGATGTCAAGCCTAAACTTCCCCTGCCTCAGCTTAACCCCATTCCCGTGGGTCCTGTCGCTGGTGTTAATGGAGAAAAGGTCTCCTGCCTCTCGACACCCCCTTATGAGGAAGTTGTAGACTGCGATGAGGTCTCCCCTCAGACTCCTCTTCTCCAGGCTGAACAGGCCCAGTGACCTCAGCCGTTCCTTGTACGTCTTCCCCTCCAGGCCTTTCACCATCTTCGTAGCCCTCCTCTGGACACTCTCCAACAGTTTCATGTCCTTTTTATACTGTGGTGCCCAGAACTGCACACAGGACTCGAGGTGAGGCCGCACCAGAGCAGAGTAGAGCGGGACAATCACCTCCCTCAACCTACTAGCGATGCCGTGCTTGATGCACCCCAGGACACGGTTGGCCCTCCTGGCTGCCAGGGCACACTGCTGGCTCATATTCAACTTGCTGTCTACCACGACCCCCAGATCCCTCTCTTGTAGGCTGCTCTCCAGTGTCTCATTGCCCAGTCTGTACGTGCAGCCAGGGTTTCCCCGTCCCAGGTGCAGGACCCGGCACTTGCTCTTATTGAACTTCATGCGGTTGGTGATTGCCCAGCCATTATTATTATTATTATGTTTTTATGTTTATTATTATGTTTTTTTTTTTTGTTTTGTTTTTGATAGCAGGGTTTAAGACATATGGTTTCATTTTTGGGTGATCCTGTGTGGAGCAAAGAGATGGACTTGATGATCCTTGTGGGTTTCTTGTAATTTGGGATATTCTATTGTTCTATGACTTTAAAAGGATGGTACAAATCTCCTCGCCCACCACTCACTTCCCATCTGCTAGAACCCTAGAGGGAGCTGTAAATTGGGCCCATGTCATATGGCCCATCTGACTAAAGATAAATTAGTTGTGGGAAAGGGAATAAAATTTTAATGGTAAAAAAATACTTTCATCTGCTTTCAGGGCATTAATCCTAATCATAACTGTGACAAAATATTTAAATAGTCCTGGTTTGAGTATTCTTCTTGCTCAAGTCCCAAAAACAACCATGGGAAATATTTTATTATTGCTATTATTTTATGACATTTTTGTCTCATGATCTATGATAGACTGAATCTGTGAAAATTCTTTATGTAACAAGGTTCATTCATATTTTACAGGTGAAAAGACTGAGGTGAAGATTATTTGGTCCCTAATATCCATATTAGGGATAAAATTTAAGAATATACCTTGTCTTCCTTGCTGAGATGTAGTGCCATGTTATTTGGAATTCAACAGATGTTTATCTATTTGTTCATAACCATTGAAATGCATGACAGCTTTCACCTAAGGAAAAAGTGAACTTTGCTCCCGGAGCCCTTGATGGCAGTCTATTTGTATCTGTCATGGATATATATATGTGTCAGTGAGACTGGTTTAATGAATAAAAATAACTTATGAGTGAGAATTTCAGTATTTTGTTGAGTTACTGTAACATATCTTTTGCCACATTTTTGACATGTCTAGATATTAAAAATACTTATACACACATAATTTTAAATAATTAAGCTTCTGCTATAGTACTCCAAGAACTGTTATGATTTTTAAAAAATCCTTAAAAGTATATGATTTTTAATATATATATATATATTTTTAATTGAAGAAATGGATGTTCATATTAGAGTTCATATTCTATTCATTAGAGTTTACTGTAATAGCCTCTATTGTAATAACAGAGGTTCTGTAAGCTAAGGTAAACATTTCATTTTATAACATTCTGCCATTGCTGCAGAAGCTAGTATGGTAAAGATTTATATTTTATTGTACCTCCCCCATTTTTTATTTTATTTTATTTTTTTTCAGAAAAGTAATGTAATTGAGTGATGTAAAATGATATTTCTAAATACCTTGTACATCAAACATGAAGGTACACTTTTTAAGAACATCTTGTTATATGTAATGTACTATATATACTGCAAAATAACAGGATCACAGTGCACATGATGACTTTTGCAGTTCAGTTTTGAAGAAATACATGTTAATTACAAGGCACACTAATACCTAATAATTGGTTCAGTACCTTAAGTCAGTTCACTAAGAAGTTCTGATGTAGGAAAAAAAAATATATTAAAAACCTTTTCTAATTATATAATTCCTGGAATCACTTGTTGGTTGAGTGGAATCACTTGTTGGTTTGTTTGGTTTTAGTTTTGTTCATTTGTTTGTTTTAAGGGGAAAAAAAGTCTCCTAAAACTTTAATGATTAAGATCATTGTCTGTTTTCATTAGAACTACATTTTTGCTGAAATTTATATCCATGTTGAAGAATTTGTTTCAGTTCTTTTAACTGTGTTTTGTGTAATCCTTTTAATGAAGTTTGTAGAAACTTCATCTGATCTACAAATGTAAGAAAATATATGTAGGGTATAAAAACAAACAAACAACATTTTACCTTTGCAAAATAGCTAGAAGGGGAAAAATAAACAAACAAAACAAACAAACAAACAAACAAATACACCACTAAGAAAGTGTTTTCATTTTACTCAATAGCAATACTCCTATTCAGCAGATATTCAGCAGAGCTGGGTTTAAATTGGATGGTATAACCTTGTTTGAAAAGAGCTCATTTTGATTTTAAGTACATCATAATAACTATGACCCTAAACTTTTCCTGATGATAAAGCAGTTTTGAACCTGTCATAAACCTGTAAAGAATGGGCACACCTTGGACAGCTTCACAGGTGTCCGTACTTATTTTAACATAAGGATCCAAAACAAAACATACCTATAACCATAAGCTATAAGTAAGGGTTTTTCATTAAGTTTAATATCTACAGGATGTTCTTGGTTACAACAAGAACATCCTTGGTTACCTTGATAATTTTGGGTCATATTTTCATTCAGCTTTATGTTCCTGACAGATTCGGGGTAATTTGAGCAATGCCCTCCCAGGTCCTTGCACAATGTAAATTCTTATACTGCTAAATAAAAAGGACAACAGTACCCACATTAAATAATTTAATGATATCCTTGAGTATGATTCTAATACAACAGTAATTGCATTCTAGACATGCTCTTTTACAAACCTACTAATTGAAATCAAATGCATACAATGGGAGCAAGGTCTGTCAAAAGACACTCTAAAGACTTGATCAAATCCACTGGATTACTGTTTGTGGACTAAGAACAGTTTTGAGCATTGTCTGATGGCAATGTGCCACTATTGACCAATGAGCTTCTGGGCCTACAGTGTGTAGGGGGGAGATGGGGGGAGGGAGAGGAGTGGGGGAAGGAAAAATATACTGCATTTAAAGAATAGTTAAATTGATAGATTGATAGAATTATTGCCACAGTGTCTTAGTTATAATCTCCTTAAATTTATAATTGAAATATAAGCCTATAAGGTTGCTGCCTTACAGCATTCTGAAATTTCTTTATATCTTCAGTATTCAAAGAGTCTTGATCATTGGCTTTATAAGTCTGTAAGGTCTTCAGTGAATACATAACTATTTTTAATTAGTTTTTTGAATTAATTTTTATTCTTTATCTGAGCTAACACAGGTGTATATATTTGCTGGTCTTGTACATTCATCTTTATATATTTTCATCCTTATAGCCTTTTTTTGGACTTCTTAACACATCTGTAAAAGTTATAGCAGTTATATTTTGTATCGTTAGATATTACTCTGTTATCAAACTCTAGAAAAAGTCAGGAGTAGACAAAGACAGGCCAAGTGATAGCTAATTAGTAAAATGAAATACTTAAAATATAATACTTCTATTATCAGAATTTATACAGTAATATTTGAAATAACTTGATATGAGGAGAGCTGTGAAAAAGTACTACTAAAGCAAAGTTCTGTATGTATATTTCAAAAAACACTAATTATGTATTTCATGATCAGAGTCTATCTTATTCTCTATAGATGTTCTGTATGTTTTTTGAAATCTTTGAGGTTGCGTTAGTTTGATAAAGCTGTAGAATAGCTTTTATAAAAATAAATGTAAATAAAACTTGTTTACAACTAATTCTTTGTACCCAGAGAAATAATTTACTGTAGTCCACAGTTACTTCTGTCTTCTAGTTCCTTTCTCTTTGATATGCTATCTTTCAATGTTTAACTTATTTGCTTCAGTAGTTATGTTTTGAAAGAAATCTCATGAACAATATGAACAGGCATACTTGTTGACAAAAAAAGTGACAGGGTTTTTCAGCTTTTTTTGGTTTGTTTGTTTAACTTCTTTCTTCCCTGAAAATTGCAGACGTGAGGGGAAGTTTTGTTGGCTGATATATACTGCATATTGTAGAAGATTAAACACATACTGTATAGATTTTCTCTATGATGTAAAAGTTACCACTTCGCAAAGAAAATCATATTTCATAAGGAGTAACTAAGGTTTGTTATGAGCTATGTTCAGGCACCACTATTCCAAGATTTCTTTAAGCCCCAGTGGTGTAGGGTCTTTCATGTACAAATTCTCATTCTTTTGAGTAAGGATTAAGATGGAAAGGAGGTAGATTGCTGCAGAATCTGATTGGTTATTTGACATTTAAAAAGACTTTTTAAAGATTACTGAAGTTATCCTATAGTCGTGTATTCTGCCCTCAAAAAATATATATTGAAACTCCTCCTCCTCTTCTCCTCTACACCTCCCCTCACCCAAATTTTTCAGATAAAGATTTTGTAATTCAGCAATACAGGAATATAATATATATATATAGCTACACATATGTATAGCTACACATACAAGAAACGTAGTAATAAAACTACCCATGTACAATTGTTAGCATAAAGATATTAAATAAAAGAATAATTATAGATGCATGCTTATCTGTTTTCTTCACCTGTTGTGTAGCCTCTTAAATAACTGACCCAGTATGACAAAAACTTTCAAAATATTTACAAATACTTCTTATGAATTTTTGTATGTATGTAGCTTCCTTCTGCACAGAAGATATGGGTTTTTTATGTACTATATTCACCTCTTCCCTAAAGAGGGAACCTTTGAATAGAGAAGTGCTCCTTCTCTTATTAAATTTACACCCTTCTGTTCTCTCAAATGTTTCTGAACTCAAAAGAAATCACTATTCTCCTCCACATCTCCTAAAGAGCATCATCTGTTAGAAGCTTCTGCAGCAATTTCTGTACAGGAATTCTGGTCCTAAATGTTTCAAAAAGTTATATATGTTAATCATCTATTTCTGTATCCTGTTTAGGAGGGCAGATAACCAGGATGGCTGACCTGTTGGTCAAACCGAGGTGAAAGAAGGAAATGCACAGGCAGTGGAAGCAAAGAGATGTGTCCTGTGAAGAGTACAAGAATGCTGTCCAGATGTGCAGGGATGAGATCAGGAAAGCCAAGATACAGATAGAATTGAGCTTGGCAAGGGATGCAAAGAATAACAAGAAAGAATTATATAGTTATATTGCTCAGAAAAGAAAGGCTAAAGAGATGGTACCCCTTCTGATAAATGAGGGAGAACTGGTAATGACAGACATGGAGAAAGCTGAAGTACTCATCAAGTTCTTTGCTTCTGTTTTCACTGCCAGTCACACTTACCATGGCTCTCAAGTCCTTGAATGTATAGGTGAGGGCTAGGGGATCAAAGTCTATCCCACTGTAACCAAAGAGCAGGTTCAAGACCACCTGATGAAACTGAACAGGTCCATGGGGCCTGATGACATGCATCCCAGGGGCCTTTTTCTGAGCCTTTCCTGAGGAAAACTGGTTGATGGAGTTGCCTTTTTATGAGGAAAATGGCTGATAGAGTTGCCAAAACTCCAAAATACGGAGTTGCCCAGATATATTGGAAAAGTTCTGGATTCTAGGTGAAGTCCCTGGTGACTGGAAAAAAGGAAACATCTCTGCCATTTTTAAAATGGTTAGAAAGAAGGACCAAGGAACTCCAAACTGGTGATCCTCACCTGTGTGCCTGGGAAGATCATGGAAAAGATTCTCCTGGAAGCAATGTAAATGCACATACAAGGGAAAGAGATGTTCCAAGATGTCCATCATGGCTCCATCAAGGACAAATCATGCCTGACCAATCTGGTAGCCTTCTACGATGGAGTGGCTGCATCAGTTGACAAGGGAAGACCAACCGATGTCATCTAATGTGGACTTCTGTAAGGCCTTTGACATGGTCCCACATAACATTCTGGTCTCCAAAATTGAGAGATATGGATTTGATGGGTGGTCTATTCAGGGGATAAGGAATTGGCTTGAAGGCTGCACACAGAGGTTAGTGGTCAATGTCTCTATGTCCAGGTGGAGACCAGTGACTAGTGGTGCCCTTCAGGGGTCTGTCCTTACACCTGTACTATTTAATACCTTTCTCAATGACATAGTGGGATCAAGTGTACCCTCATCAGATTTGAGGGTGACAGCAAACAGAGTGGTGCAAATGATACAGCAGAAGGAAGGGATGCCATCCAAAGGGACCTGGATAAGCTTGAGAAGAGGGCCCACATGAACCTCATGAGGTTCAACAAGTCTAAGTGCAAGGTGCTGCACCTGGGCAACCACAGACATTAGTACAGACTGAGAGAAGAACACATTAAAAGCAGCCCTGCAGAGAAGGGTTTGCAGAGGTCTGGTGGACAAAAAGCTCAACATGAGCCTGCAGTATGTACTGGCAGCCTGAAAAGCCAACTGCATCCTGGGCTTTATCAAAAGAAGAGTGGCCAGCAGGTCAAGGGAGGTGACTGTGCCCCTCTACTCTGCCCTTGTGAGGCCCCACTTGAATTGCTGTGTTCAGATGTGGGGCCCCCAGAACAAGAAGGGTTCTGATCTGTTAGAATGGGTCCAGAGGAGGGCCATGAAGATGATCAGAGGGCTACAAAGACAGGCTGAGAGAACTGGGACTGTTCTGCCTAAAGAAGAGAAGGCTCCGGGGTGACCTCACTGCAACTTTTAAATACTTAAAGGGGGCTTATAAAAAAGACAAGGAACAACTTTTTACTCAGTCATTACTCAATGATAGGACAAGGGAGAATGGTTTTAAGCTAAAAGAGATCTAGATTAGAGGTTAGGAGGAAATTCCTTATTCAGAGCGTGGTGAGACACTGGAACAGGTTACCCAGAGAAGATGTGGATGTCCCATCCCGTGGAGGTGTTGAAGAGGAGACTCAACAAAGCCCTGGGCAACCTGATCTAGTGGGTAGCATCCCTTACCATGGTGGCGGGGGGGGTGGGGGCGGTTGGAACAAGATGATCTTTAAGGTCCCTTCCAACCTGCCATTCTATGATATTTTGGAGTGAAGAAGTTCATTAGGAGCAGGCAGAGTTGCAGTGAAAACACTTGATGGTTTAGTGTAAGGACAATAATTACTGCCATACATTGTTGTTATTGCTACTATCTCTAACAATTTTTCTCCTGCATGGTATAAAAAGAGTCAATTACATAACACAAGTAAAGAAGAAAGTTGAGAATAATATCAACTGACAATGTTATGAATTATAGGAAATATGACAGAAAATAAAGGGAAGTGCTCCATGCTTTCATTACTTTTTCTGCTTATTAAATTTTACTTTTATTTTCATTTTTAGTTTTATTTGGTTACTAATTTTGCATAATCTCGTGTGAAGGAAACAAGTTGATTGGCAATCTTGATAATCAGAGTCATTAATAAAGGATGCAGAAAACTGAAGATGTCATGGTTTCAATCTTTCTTCTTTACAGCATATTTGAAATATGATCTGAGGAAACACTGCAGGAGGTGAGAAGTTAATTTGTGCTTTGGTCTTGTGGAATTATTTTTTTTTTCTGAGCTGTGATTACACAGATTGGGTAATGTCACTCTTGATTGGATAATGACACTCTTTTTTATCCACACACTTCATCAGAAACTGGAATGAAGCTAGCACTCCTTTTTGCATAAGCCACCCCACAATCTGGAGAATCTTTCCCAATCAAAGGTACAAATGACCTGTAACTCGAAATAAATTGTCCTCATTTGTCATCCCAACTATGCCATTCCTACTTAAAGTTATTTTCAGGATCTGTTCTATTTCTATTTATATAAGTAGTAAACAAACTAGTTAAGTACCTTGAATGAGACAATAAACAAAATCTGATCTCCATTCAAATAGATTAACATTTTTAGTCAAAATTGAAATAAAGCCAAAAGTAAGCCATTTGATATTTTTAAGAGTTAGTTTTGAAATCCTAAAGTGAAATTTTATTAAAAATGAAAATTATGTATGCTTATACTCACAGAATAGGAAAATAAACATTTTTTCACATTATAGGTGATGATTCTTTTTGTTGTTTCATTTAACTAGAATATGTGAAATAACTGAGATCAAACTAATTAAAAAAAACAAAACAAAAAAAAAAACAACAAACAAACAAACAGTCTTGTAAATACAAAACTGAATATTTCTCCCTTCATGCGCAAATGTTTCCTGTGGATTTTTAACTTAATTTGAAACACATGGGAAACATGGCTGTAAAGAACAAAGACTATATTTTTGTAAATATCTATTAATAATCAGGTTAAAACAATAATATTAGGAATCTCAAAGTTTTATGCCTTGAAATCCTGCATTTAAAACTCAGATGTACTGTAGAGTTTCTATTCACTACTAAATCGTATATATTGTCTTTTAGTCGGTTCATGTATTTTCCAGTTGTGTTCCTTAAATTTTCAGTATTAAACACTGAAATAGGACACATAATGCAAGCTGCAAAGTATTGTGTATTATGAATTAACATTTATAATGTTGCACATAAAATAATACATGATTATGTATACATGTAACTCTCACACGTTTATATAAGCACATTCATTAATACGCTTTAAGAAAATGGATTTTTTTATAATTTTATTTGTATCATTAAACAGCTAATACAAGTGATTTTTATTGAGTGAAAGCTACGGGAAGTAGGAGCTGATTGATTAGTATGAACTAGTGTACAGCTGGAGGCCTGAAAAGAGTGGACCAGGTACTTCCAAGTGACCTTTTCCTGGTCAGGAAAGACCTTGTAGCATTGTTGCTGGATCAGAAGGAAGAAGCTTTGAGAGATCCTTCTGAGTATGTGTAGGGAGCATCTACACTTCTGGTACCTCCATTGTCAGATTATATATGTATATTCATTTTCTGGATAATTTAATCTCCCCACTACCTCAGAAAATGTTGAGCTGACTATAAAGTAATCCCATTGTATTGATCTGTCCCATGAATAGAATGAAGAAAGGAAGAAGAGGGCTTCATGTACAGAAAATTGTTCAGATTTAATATCAACTAAATTGTTTAATTCTTTGGAAGAATTTCTGTAGGCACCTAATTTCAGAAGAAAGGTCCACACTGTATTCTAAATACCAGTTGTCTTTCACTTTGAATAACTGCTTTCTCCATGAAGTGAAAAAGGAAAGGGAAAAGAAAAAAATATATATATTTCCCAGTATCTCAGGGCTTCTGCTGCTTATCTTCTGGTACCTTTCTGCTGAGCAAATGGGCTTCCTGATAATACAGTTCTGATGAATCTAATTTAATTTTAAAATTGCAAATCTAGAGGGCCATTTCTGTAGGGCAGTGCCAAAAAGTTGCAGATTTGAACGTGTAGTCATTTATATATCTTACTGAATAGTAAGATCTCACTCTTAACTTTATTTCAATTTACCAGTTTTAAAACCTTTAAAAACGTTAAATATAAAAAATATGCCTGACCACAATGGAGAATTTGAAAATATTACCTCTGTTAGCCTAGAAAACAGTGAGACTTTGGAATCTTTTTGTACTGTTGCAATTAGGAGAAGATGTTAATGACAGGGTCATATATTTATTTGACACAGTCGTGTCAAATTTATTTTTAAATCACTAAAAATAAATGAAATGTTGTACCCCTGAGAACAGGAGTAAACAAATTATAGGAGACAAGCTCCTTGCTCACATCTTCAAGGGTTTTTCAGGCAGTAGATGATGTAAGACTTCTCTGTGGGTTCCTTTCAGGACAGTGCATATTCTGTTTCCCCCAGCTGTGTCCATACTGTCTTATTCAATTTCTCACTACTTCTTTGATTCACAACAAGCACAAACATGCTCATAGATTGCTACTCATCAAAGTCTAACAGAAAAACAAAAATCTATGCAGCACTTATTACTGAATTTATTTACATACTTATTTTAAATAATGATATGTGTTCCTTTAAGTTTTGGGGTCATCTATTGTTTCTTTCAAACAATCTAAAGAAAAAAAAAAAAAAGACAATAACTAACTTTAAGAATTTCATTAGTTTTGCTTCCAAAGTACATATTAGTGGAATAAGAAATGAAGAATAAAGGCTAAATAAGCAATAACCTTCTTTTATACTTGCTTCCTTTCTGGATTTCGTGTCTCAAATACAGAAAAACTGTAGTGCTATTTTCAGACTTGTAAACAGTCAGATGCATGTTAGTTTATAGATTCCTGACCACTTGATGCTAGATTTTGTTCTGCCTTATGGCTGAATTTTATTTATGCAAAACAAGGGAGGGAAGTGAGGAAGAGAGGGAAGAGAAGAGAAAGAGAAATGAGCCCAAACAGAATTCTTCAGCTCTACTAATTAATAATGTTTTAACATAGTTTGCACACAATGCAGTCTAAAATTTAGTGGCAAAAATAAGGTATAGATTACCAAAGTTTCAATAAAGAGTTTTTTATTATTTTGTTATCCCATTATTATTTCGTTATCCCATCCCAACAGGGTGCATAATTGGAACATCTAATTTAGTAATGGCATATTAATTTTTTTTCATGATAATAATATTCTGAGAAGACGAAAACCCTGTAATTGCATTGGAGAGAAGGGAAAAAAACAAACAAACAAACAAAAAAACACCTCTATTCTGACACTCCCCCTTTTTAATTTTTTTTTTAAATTTTTTTTTTAATTATTTTTTTCCTTTCCATTTACAAGATTAGGAGCCTTTTTTGGAAAAAAAATAAAATAAAATTATATATATATATATATATATATATATATATATAAAGAAATGCCAACTTTTCCTTGCAATTAAAAAGGGATTATAATGTTGTCTTTATATAAGTACCAGCAAAGTTATGGGGAGTACACCCATAAATCTTGTTTCTTTGTCTATCAATTTAAGTAGAAGAATTTTCATTTATTTCAGTAACGTTGGATAAATCTCCGTATAAGAAACTGGCTTATCACGTACCAAGAATAAATCAACACTAACTGCACTAGTTGTAGTCGTTTCAGAGTAGCTTCAATGTAAGTGAAAGTTGAAATGAAACCTTTGTGGAATTACTCATTATCTTAAGTCTTTAAGCTCCTGCTTCCACAGCTGGTGGAAGTACCTTCTTCAATCATAATAGCATGTCTGCAGGCTAGTTTGGAATAATGTATCCTATGTACATGCTATACATTTTGTTCATCCTACTGGGACATTACTAGTCAACAATGTTTCTGCTTTCTTTTTCTATCTTCTTCATTGATATATAAGTCTCTCTCTCTCTATATATATATACACATGTGTGTATATATGCGTGTGTATATATATATGTGTGTATATATATATATATGTGTGTGTGTATATATATATATATATATATATATATAACTAGCTAGGGAAAAATAAGAAGAGGAAAAAGGAAAACAAAAATAAAAGGAAAATAAAAAAATGGAAGAGGAAGAGATGAAGAGAAAGGGAAAGAAACAGAAAACAAGAACCAACCAAACAACAAGCCTACTACCATAAATTAAAAATTAAAAAAGATAAGTAATAGAGTATTCACAAGTCAGTGACATTAATAAGTCCCATTTGCAGTCTCAGCAATTTGCCCTCAGATAATCAAAGGTGCCTGCAGGCTGGGGGACTCATGTTCACAATAGAAATGCAGGCCTTTGTATCAAGGTTAATAGTGGCATTGCCTGAACTAAGTAAAAATGGGGAAAAATTATTAATATAACAAGAAACAACATAAACGTTCATATAATTAACAAAAAATATCAGCTTCAGCTATTGTAATTGCTTGGGAAAGTGTTTTATTTTTGTTGTTGTTGATGATTGTTTGTTTATATTATTTTATTATTGTAATTTCAGTACAATTTCAGGCTACTGTGAAGGATGGAATTCATCTGAGCTTGTTAGAAAAGGCTATGCTTACAACCAAAAAGACAATATTTGTTCTAGTGATGTACTCTAGAACTAGAGCAGGAGGAAATAATCCATTCCGTAGGCAGACATATTTCTTTTCAAAGATATTAACAGCTAACTTAAATGCAAACGTCCAATTTCTTAATCTTCCAAGTTAGTAGAGAGCTAACTCTGATTTGGATTAAGTTTTCAGAGGTAACCAAGAATTTTGTTTCTAACAGGTAGGTGTGCACATAAATAAACCCTTCATTTATTCTTTTCCAATATTAAATTCTGTTTTCTCATATAAATAACATATATCAAAACATCTCATAAATGACCTCAGATCGTATCATCTGTAAGATCCTGGAAGTTGCATAAAAAAGAGTAAACATATTCCTACTTTTTTTTTTTTTTTTTTAAGTATTTTCTTATTTAAAAGCATCTCAAACTGTCTAAGCATAAGAATGAAAATTTACAAAACATAAAAAAAAATACTGTTCTGTATATAAAAATAAATAATTCACTTCGCTGTATTTTCTTAAAATACATTGGCATCAGCATGTTTATCTTATTCTATGATTTTATATGCTTATAGTAGCATCACACACATAGAGACACACACAGAATTGTAGGGTTTGGAAGGAACCTCAAGAGATCATCGAGTCCAACCCACCAAAAAAAGATTTTTTTTTTCTCTAGGAAAACAAAATCACATTTAAAAAAGATCAATGCATAGCAAGAGCTGAATTTATAATGAATTCTGTCTTTGTATGTCTACTTTGTTTGTGCTGATCTGACTGCTTTTACCTTTTCTTAATATAAGTCCTAACATAAAGCTGAGATCCAGTTCAACTATATTTAGACGCATAGATAAATGGCACATAGATAATAGATGACCTCCTTCTGATAAACTTTTTATCTTGAAAGAAGAACTTAGGTGCTTCAAGATCCTTCACTTAGACCTTAACAAATTTAGGTACAGAAATGTTCTCAGATCCAACTGCATTAAACTTGCTCCTATACGTATGTAAGAACATATGATTTGTGTATCTAAGGCTGTATAGTTAGAATTAATCCCCTTTCTTTTGTATGCATTTTCCTGTTTCATTTGGCTTTGTTTTCCCCTGTTTTGTCTGCACTGCCCTTATAACAAAAGCAATACTCTGGGCCCTTTCCTCAGGACTTATACTAAAATGATATTATTTCTCTTCTACCGTAAGGCAAAGTAATTTCATATTAATATATTTTTAAGTAGCATTATAATATAGTTCTGAAAAAAAAAAAGAAAAAAATCAAACAGATCTCCTTGGAATATAAGTTTCAGTAAGGCAATTGAATTTTTTCTCATTATATCAAATATTATATATTTTTCTCATTTTAGCTGTTTTTAACCTTTGCTTCTAAATTTTCACCTCTAAATCCTCAAGGTTGTTGCAGAAACTTTGCTGTATTGTTTGAGTTTGTTTTTTCTTGAACAGTATTATTCCAAAAGAATAATACTGTGGTGCAAAATCTTTTTTCCCATTTATACCAGAAACACATCAACTAATATATCTTAAAACTCTTTAGGCACCATAATGGTTATTTCATGTTGGTGGCATTCAATTTGACTCATTCTCTGACATTTCAAAACATGATTTCTTGGTTTACCAAGAAAATCTTATTTTTTAAAGGAATATTTGTAATTAATTGCATTTCATATGATATTTTTTTCTTAGGGAAGGCCGTTTGCTGTTATGCTAGTAATGCTATGATTCAGCACTCTTTTTATTTATTTGAGAAATGCATTTTTCATTTTTCATGTTTGGCTGTTGTAAAGCAACTTTGGTAATATTATATTATTGCAGCTAGTAAATTTTAGTAAGTAAATTTTTAGTAAGTAAATTTTAGTAGTAAATATTAATAAATTGCCACCAAAGCTTAAGACTGTAGATACACAGATTATTTCTAATGATTCCTTTTTCTTGCAAACTATTTGAACAAAGATATGTCAGTGACTAATCTGTGGTAATAAAACATTAATTAGCTCAACAAGATACCTGAGCTTGTTGAGGAAAAACATGAGATTGTACCAGGAGTCTTGAAAAATATAAACAACAGAAGCCTAGAAAATACAAGAACATCATTTGTACAAATCACTAAAGGGATGGTATCTTATTAACCAGATAAAACCAGTTTTAGGAATAACCAACAAAGAAAGAAGTGGATGCTAGTAACAAGCATCTGTCTAAAAGCATATTCCAGAATGAAGGGGAAGAAAACACTGCTACAAACACTACCATCTTACTTATTCTGGTGAAACACAATAGTGATTTGAACACTCCCCTTTCTTGAGGAAAACTATAAGCATTAGCTGTAGGACATGGAGGAGGAAAGAAAGGTAGCATATAACATGGGAGAGAGGTAATAGATGCTAAAAAGTTGTGTATCTGTTTTAACTGTCATCATTATCAATGAAGTGTAATAATTGAGTGATATCAAATAAAAGTATTACTATTCTGATTAGACCAGTAATAATTCTTTGAATGGCTTTAATTGGACTACCAATGAATTCTTAGTTTAATATTTTTTGTTTATTTATTTACTGTAGCACAGTACAGTTTACTGTACTGTACAGTTGTAGTACTTAGTACTTTGTAGTACAATGTACTGCAGCACAGTACTTTGTCTGCTACCCTGCCTTTGATAACTGGCTGTTAAAAATAGGATTCAGTATGCACTACTTAGTTGTATTCTCTTAAACTACATACATTCAATTTTAGCTTGATTTTAAGCATTAAAAATAAATAAATAAATCCCACTTTTAATGTAAAATATACATAAAAGCATTTAATCAGTATTAAAAAGGGTGTGGATCTTGCTTTCACTTTCTGTTAAATTTTTCATAGGATACATGTTACAAGAATACAGAAATGTATGTGAGCATAAAAACCTTTCTTGTTCAATTTTTCTTTCTTCTATGATTTGACTACCAGATTAGAAAACTTAAATTGACACTATTATCACTTCCAAAGAGCTGTAACCTATTAAAGCAAAGTTTTTCGGTTGTCAGCATCAGTTCATATCATTGTTTTTTCCTTAAGAGGAAAAATTGCAATTAAACAACACTGCACAGAATATATGTCAAAAATATTTGGTTAGATCTATTAAAAAAATACATATACAAATACAGATTATGGATAAGAATACAAAACATTGAATGGAATGGGCTTTTTGCATCATCACATTCCATTCTTTTTTAGCTTTTTACACCACAGTATATATGCCTCCCAATAGAGTCTCGACATGGGGCCTGATCAGGCTTTCCCAAATTCACTAAATTCACACTGACTTGCACTTGCACTTGCACTTGATCTGGCTCAACATTTGAATTTCTTCATAGTTATATGTCATGAGAGTCCTGCAAAGAATTTCACATGGCCCTTTATGAAACACTTCTGTTTCTGAGTATTCACTTTTCTTTACGACTTTGAGTTAACAGAGTAATGCAAAAAATCACACTTCTGCACAGCTCACTACACACCCAAAGAAATATAACGTTAAGTTGCTACAGCAAGTTGTAAGTACACTGGAGAAATTTTATCTGCTTTATCAGGTGCAGGAGAAAAATATATGTATATGTGTATATATATATATATTCAGATGGACTTTCCTAAGGTTAATGAAAAAAAAAAAGATATTTGCTCTTCAAAACTACATCTACTATTTTGGAAGAACAGATTGCTTCAGTAGGGAGAAGGGAATTGATTCATTCTAGAAAGAAACTGAGGAATGATATGTCAGAACTTTCTTTTTTTTAAAACAAAACAAAACAAAACAAAACAAAAATAACAACTTTGGCCAAGGTTAAAATATTCAGAAATAAATGAGAAAATATTGAAGTTGTACTGAAAGGTACTGAAAGATGGATCTGGAACATAACCCTGAAATCCTTGTAGTTCAAGACTATAACCATAAATTACTTTCAAGGTTTTGAAGCTGCAAATCTAGATTTCTCATCCCAGTATAATTACAAAAAAAAAAAAAATTACTACATTCATTGTTCCAGAACTGTAGAAAAACAAAGAATTAATAATTACAGACTGCTGGATTCTCACATCCTGAATTTTCTCTGTTTTAAGAGTTTTTTGCCCTTGCCTAGTTAGCTGAATATCAGCTGTGCTGCGCTTATATGTGCATGTGCACAACTTCCCTGTAATTTGATGTGGTTGAAAAATAACTGCAGAAGAATGGCTGAGAAAGTATTTAAATTTGTAAGTCAAAGAATAAGGTTAGAAGAACAAAATTAATTATTAGGGGACTCAGTTCTGACACATGCATTCTTACAAAACTGAAAACTGTACTTTATTATTCATATGATTTTACACAGGGCTATAAATGTAGCTTTATAGAGATGAGATTGGGAGAATTCTGTTTCATTTCATTATGTCCTCATGAATTATTTTTTTCTGTTGTTAAGCATGTTAATAACATGCTTTATCTTGGTTTGGTTTTCCCCACATTAAAAATAAAATAAATAAAATAAAATAAAATAAAATAAAATAAAATAAAATAAAATAAAATAAAATAAAATAAAATAAAATTATAAAATAAAATAAAATAAAATAAAATAAAATAAAATAAAATAAAATAAAAAAAAAACTACAGATTTTTGGAAAAAAAAAAAAAAAAAAAAAAACAACACTTATAATTACAAAACAATAAAATTTTATATTATTTCTGCTTTCAGTATTGAAATGACTGTCATTCCAAAATGCTGTCTTTATTTGTGTTTAATATTGACTTTCTATAATCAAAGGCATATTTTGTTATGGACAAATGGAAATGACACCAAGAAAAAAGATCACATTTTGAGGATCCCTTAAGTTGCAGAGAATTAATCACTGAAGAATGAAGATTACTTAGCTATATTTCTGTCATGAAATGCTATAAATAGCAATTACCATTAATAATCTCAACAAAGCTTTATTACAAGTGCAAATGAGTGAGTGTAGAGGAAAAGCACAATAAGGTCAACTCAATGCACTGCTGAGAGGGAAAGTTAGTTGTCAGTTTTAATCACAGTGAAACCTATGCAGCCTTCAGATACGGTAGCAATCTCAGTTTCTGCAGGTCTTGCATTAAAAAAGTGCTACTGGATGACCTTTTTTAAGAAAGGTAGATGGAATTATAGCTTTAGGTCAAAATTCTGGGTGTGATAATTCATCTTTGTGAATTATCATGTAAGACAAGCCCTGGATGCAGTAAGTACTAAGTACTCCTCCTCCAGTCCCCCCTCCCTGTCCTGATTAATCAATTATTACCCATTTATACAAATACCTAAAACAGTGTTACCTACTCAGCTCAATATAGGTCTTTGTGACAGATTGTCAAGAGACAAAGCCTGACATACTTTCAATGCAATTTATGATTATTGCAGTTAATTTGTACTCATTTATACTAATTCTATTCTTATTTTTTTTTTTTTTCTACCTGGACTACTCTACTTTTATTTTTGACAGTTTGGAACTATACATTTTTTGTAGATTATTTAAAAAAAAAGAAGGGAGGACTCTTTTTGGGAGAAGGAGGGGAGAATAATCCATGTCTATACTAACTCAAGAAAAAAAGAGCCCTGGTAACTGATTTTGATATAAAAGGAATTCTCTGTCTGTTTTCTCATAAAAGCTTAGTGCTATCTGCAAATCAATGTTCTCAGTAATTTGTTACACCTCTACATTCTTTAAATGACCTTGTGAAATAGTTGTAACAAAGACAACAGATTACAATTTTCTCTTTCTAATCATAACTAACAATCTTATTCTATTTTACCATTGCAAAGATTCATAAGAAAATAAATAAAAATTAGGATTTTTTATATTTATAAATCTATCTTTAAAAAGTTCAGCTCAAAATTTTTCAGTGTAGTATTTCAACAATCTAAAGATCAAAAATATGTTATACTAATGCAGACAAGTTATACCAATGCAGCAGGACCGGCTTCCTCAAATTAATCCATCTTTACTCACAAAATGTAGTTATACGCTATCAAGAAGCATGAATGACACAACACCATATTCCCATTACAGTAACTGAATTTCTTCTTTCCTCTCTTTTATAATTGTACATCTTCAAACAATTGTATTGTATGCAAAATTTTGCTTAGCAGGTAAATCATAGAATCATTTAGTCTGGAAAAGACCCCCAAGATCATCAGTCCAACTGTTAACAGAGCACTACCAAGTCCACCGCTAAACCATATCCCTAAGCACCACATCGATAACAGGTTGACCATAAGCCAGCACTGTGTCTTCATGGCCAAGAGGGCTAATGGGATCCTGGCATGCATTAAAAGGAGCATGGTCAGCAGGTCAAGGGAGGTAACCCTCCCCCTCTACTCTGCCCTGGTCAGGCCTCACCTGGAGTACTCTGTCCAGTTCTGGGCTCCCTGGTACAAGAAAGACAGGGATCTCCTGGAAAGAGTCCAGCAGAGGGCCACAAAGATGATACAGGGCCTGGAGCATCTTCTCTATGAGGAAAGGCTGAGAGACCTGGGTCAGTTCAGCCTGGAGAACAGAAAACTGAGAGCGGATCTCATCAATGTGTATAAATACCTGATGTGTGGGAGACAGTGGGATTTGGCCAACCTCTTCTCAGCGGTTTGTGGGGACAGGACAAGGAGTAATGGCCACAGGATAGAGCACAGGAAGTTCCTCACCAACATGCAAAAGAACTTCTTCATGGTGAGGGTGACGGAGTATTGGAACAGGCTGCCCAGGGAGGTTGTGGAGTCTCCTTCTCTAGAGATATTTAAGGCCCGTCTGGATGCCTACCTGGGCAGCCTGCTCTATAGAACCTGCTTTGGCAGGAGGGTTGGAACTGTCAAGGTCCCTTCCAACCCTGTGCTGCTCCCCTTTACTATCTACCAACTCAGGGGATTGGATACCCAGAGAATAACTGGTTTTGCTGTCAAAGAAGGCATCAAGAACCTCAGACTTTCTTTTATCTCTTGTCACTATGTTTTCCCCCACATCCAACAAAGGATGGATTCCTTAGTCCTCCTTCTCTTATTTATGTATTAGTAACAAAAAAAAAAAAAAAAAAAAAAAGAAAAAAAAAAAAACTGTCCTTAATGGCAGTATCCATATTAAGCTCCATCTGGGCTTTAGCTCTTCTAATTTTCTCCCTGTACAGCCTCACAACATCTTTGTAGCCCTACTAAGTGGCCTGCCACTTCTTTCAAAGATCATAAGCTATCTTTTTCTTCCTGAGTTCTAGACAAAGGTCTTTGTTCATCCAGGTCAGTCTTCTTCCCTGATTCCCTGATGTCTTGTCTTTTGGGAGAGACATGCAGAAAGCCTGCTCCTGTGCCTTTCTAATTTATTTCTTATAGAATGTTCAGCTTTCCTGGACTCCTTTGCCCTTCAGGACTGCCTCCCAAGGGACTCTGTCAACCAGTCTCCTAAACAGAACAGAGTCTGCCCTCCAGAAGTCCAGGGTGGCAGTTCTTCACCCCCCCCCCCCCCCAATCCTCTCCTTAAAATTTCAAGAAATGAAAACTATTAATTCATGATTTCTATGCCCAAGATGGCCTCCGTCTTTCACATCACCCGTAAGCTCTTCTCTGTTCACAAAAATAAGTGGTCTAGATGCCAGCTATGAGGGAATGTCATGCTCTATGGCTGCATTTTTGTGAAACTGCTAGAAAACTTAAAGCTTATGATCTTCATGTATTTGGAATAAATATAACACAAGGGAAGGTGGAAGGTGAAAAAACAAAATGAGGAACAAAATCTTAAATTCAATTCATCAAAAAAACATTTTCCTTTTCTTTCCAGGAATTTCTACGGAGAAAAAAAAAAAAAAGAAAAAAAAAAAAGAACTGCCTAATAAATTCTGAACTTTTCTTCTTCTGTAAAATAAATAAGAATAAATAAATGTCTTGCAAAGATTTAAATGGTTTCTAAGGGCTAAAAGTCTAAAACAAACAAACAAACAAGCAAACAAACAATGACCACCTCCAACCAAATTTTGATCTAATCTTATATGGACAATTTCCTTTCACTGGAAGGAGTAACCACCACACTGAAGTTGGTAATTCCTATCGATTTCCTTTAGAATCACTCCTCAGGTCTCCACAGTTCAGAAAATACACACACACAAACACACACACATATATATATACATTTGTTCCTATTGAAAGGGACTCATATATTTATATGGAAGACTGGTAAATGAGGTAAGAACACATATGTGAAAAGAATCTTTTGCTTCAGGTTCAAATAATTATGTCAAATCTGTATTTATACCATAGATACAGAGGTCATAATGCATATATATTAAAAATGTTGCATATTTGTTGTATTAATGCACAATTTAAACAAATGTTATATATATATACATACACTACAGTATGATAAAATAATTAATTGTCTTTGCAATAACCACATTAACACTGAGAACAGAAAAAAATACATTTTCATTTATTTTTACTGGTCTCCAACCATAAGTAAATTTTACCACTAGTGATGTAAACTAAATATAATTATAAATATATATATATATTTGTGGTTGCTGTTTTAATAGCAAATAAATAAATAAATAAATAAAACTGGCAGTATGAAACCACTATAGACTACATTCAAACACAGTAAGAGCCAGGTGGCAATAAAACCTACACCCCATATAGGTACTTTAAATTTTGAAAAAAAATCTAGTTTCAGAGAATCCACTACACATAACAGTATAGTTTTTTTCTATTAAGCAGACAAAAATTCTGCTCTTAAGTATTAAAATAACATTGATCAAACATGTTTAATATTTCAAACAATTTTATTTTTATTATAACATCATATTATCTTAAAACATTAAGAGAACAAATTGTTTTCCTGATAGCCAACAGAATGCTTTAAATATCTTTCTAAAATGAAATATATGTATATTGACCTTTATATGAATAACAGTTATTACTGTTGGTTTCTTTAAATACTAATGGCATTATTCCGAAGGGTGTTTGTTTGTTTGTTTGTTTTCTTCCTTTATATTTTTTTTTCTTCTCTGACTGTAAACTGCTTGAGAGTCCAGCGCAGAGCCACAAAGGTGATTAAGGGAGTGGATTGCCACAGCTTCTCAAATATGATGAAAAGTGGCTTAGTAATTACATCTGTCAGTTCCTTCAGGACTCATGGATGTATCTCCCCAGGTCCTATGGATTTGTGCACCTTCAGGTTCCTTAGATGGTCCTGAACCTGATCTTCTCCTGCACTCAGTGCTTCATCATTCTTCCTGTCCCTGCTTTTTCCTTTTGGGGCCTGGGCCATGCAGCTGGAGCTCTTGTTGGTGAAGACTGAGGCACAATTGTCATTAGGTACCTCATCCTTCTCCATATCCCAGGTATGCTTTTGTTCATGGGTGGAGCAGTATGAGTAAGCTGTCAGAAGTAAAGAAGAGATGGGAGTAACCAGACACAATTTATGAATATTTGTAAAGGATGTTGAGAAATATGGTTTAGTGCACATGGTTCACCTGCTGGTTCAAATCTGCAAGGCTGCAAGTTGCACAGTATGTGGTAGATTAGCATTTACTTACTCATTCCGTAGTTTTTCCATCAGGTATTCCCCAAGAATAACCCACTGAATTTATAGTATGTTTAAAGTTTCAGAGTAATGAATTAGAAACAACAAAAATCATTGTGGTAAAACAACACACACTCAAGTAACTAAAGATCTTTCTGTGAAATTATGTATTATAATGATCTACAACTACAATTATTTCTTCAAGAAGATCTAAGCTTGTTCTCCCAGAAGGTGTAAAAGCAAAGAGAAGATGGTACATCCATCTCTTATTTCCCCTTATTTAAATACAAAGATTTTTATCCTGTAATATGAATAAAAATAAATTGTTTTGGTAGCATATAAAATAGTATATTTCTAGAAGTTTTCAGTGAAGATTTGTGGAATGTGAATTCAAAAGTGTTACTTAAGAAATTTGTAACTTGTGAATTCAAAAGTTTTACTTAAAATAAAAAAAAGAAAAAGAAAAGTAATTCAAATCAATTCTACTTTTACACATCTATCAAGAGGTGAATGAAATTTAAATGTGGATATTATGGATCTCTTATCTGTATAATTGAACCTTTCATTACAAAGATTAAACTGAACTTTTTATAAGTAAGGAATTTCAGGCCCAGATCTTCATCTCAATTTTCTTTCTAAATAGAAATTAGACTTGAGCATTATACTTCATTGAAAAATAGAATTGTCTATATGACCTTTAAGTTTCTTAAGAACTCTCCTAATTGTTTAGGTGTGACATTACTCTTACCTCATATTGAGACTTTAAGACTCACAATGCCTTTCATAAGAGTTTCACACAATAGAAAAGACCAAAACAGAAATTTGTAAAATTTCAGGTGAAGACCCCTTAAAACAACAAACTTTTAAATCTTACTCTAATGATCTATATTCTTCACTTTTCACATGAAAAGACGTTTTAGTAATTGGAAGTTCATCACTTGAACTTACTCAAAAAATACTTATACTTCTTTACAAATGAATTAAAAGTTTGCTTCAGCTAAAGGAGGTGGTTTTACCTAATAGTTTTAACTCCATATAATGAAACTTTATAGGCCCACTCAAAATGTAAAGTTCTGGGGGAACAGCATATAAAGCAGCAAACCAGTTTTCAATCTATTTATTTCTAAAAGATTACATCTGAGAGATATTTTGAATGAGCATACAAATAATAAAAAAAAAACAAAAACATTTCTCTTCTCTATTCATATCTCACAGCCTCTTCCTCCCCAAACCTGCAGCTCTCAACCAACTTCTTTCACAAATTCTTAATAAGGATACTTTCAGTCACCAGTACCAAATAAAAACTATAATTATTTAGTATTAGGGAACTAAAATTGGAAGAAGGTATGGCAGAAATAGAAAAACTCAACTATGAAAGAAATGAAAAGATACTCAATCCCATATGCAATTTTCAGCACATCTCAACTCTTCATTAAAAACACACAAAGTTGATGGCCAAAGTGAGGAAAAGAATAATTATTTTATAGATAATATTTATCAGCAGAACTGACAGGAGAATGCTGGTTGTAGGAAACAACGTAATTTTGGTTAACAATATATGAATCAGATGATTAGTTTTTGAAAGTGTGATTCTTTACCAGATACAAATAATTTTTTTTCCCCTTGAATTCCTTGGAAGATGTCAGGTATTCCAGGAAATTAAAGTATCACAACAAAGTACAAACTGTAAATTTATATTCATGTTCTTCATAGAGGGTTTAATGATGTTAAGTACTACCAGTCTCAACACCACTCTCTGAGGAACACTTACACCAGTCTCTGAGGAACACCACTCATCACTGGTCTCCACCTGGACATCAAGCTGTTGACCTCAACTCTTTGAATGCAACCATCCAGTCAATTCCTTATCCACTGAGTAGTTCATCTCTCAAATTCATATCTCTACATTATAGAGACAACATTTTAGAATGTTGTGCAGTACATTGTCAAAAGCTTTGCACAAGTCCAGGTAGATGTTGTCAATTGTTCTTCCTTTATCTGCCAATGCTATAACCCCATCATAGAACGCCACCAAATTTGTCAGGCATGATTTTCCCTTATTGAAGTCATGTTGGCTGTCACTAATTATCTCTATTTTCCATGTGCCTTAGCACAAGTTTCCAGGAGAATCTGCTCCATGATCTTGTCAGGCACACAGAGGTGAGACTGATTGGCCTGTAGTTTTCTGGGTCTTCCTTTTCTCCCCTTTTAAAAATTAAAGTTTTAATTGTTTTAATTTCCTTTTTTTTTTTTTTTTCCAGTCACGTTACTTTATTTGATTGCCATGATTTCTCAGATATTATGTATTCTCAGATATTATAGATTAGCAACTTCATCTACCAGTTCCTTCAGGATCCTCAGATGCATCCCATCAGGCCCCAAGGACCTGTGCACATACTTACTTGGCTGTCTTGAACCCAATCTTCTTCTACAGTGGGTAATAGTTCATTTTCTTAGTCCCTGCCTTTGGATTTGGTGAATGAGCAGCGTGGCTAGAGCACTTTCCAGTGAAGAATGAAGCTAAAGTCATTGAGTACCTTGGACTTCTTCATTTCCTAGGTAACTAAATCTCCACTTTCCTTCAGAAGAGGGCCCACATTTTCCCTAGTCTTTCTTTTATCACTGATGTGCTTGTAGAACCCATTCCTGTTGCCCTTGATGTCCCTGGCCAGATTCAACACGATCAAAGCTTTAGCTTTCCTAATTTAATCCCTAGCTGCTCAGACAATGTCTCTGTATTCCTTGCAGGTTAGCTGCCCTTGCCTTCCACCCTCTGTACACTTTTTTTTTTTTGTGTGTGTGTGTTTGAGTTTGGACAGGAGCTCCTTGTTCACCCATGCAATTTTTTTCTGACTTTTTCTTTGTTGGGATATATTGCTCTTGCACACAGAATCACAGAATTTCTAGGTTGGAAGAGACGTCAAGATCATCGAGTCCAACCTCTAACCTAACGCTAACAGTACCCACTAAACCATATCCCTAAGCTCTACATCTAAACGTCTTTTAAAGACTTCCAGGGATGGTGACTCCACCACTTCCCTGGGCAGCCTGTTCCAGTGTCTAACAACCCTTTCGGTAAAGAAGTTCTTCCTAACATCCAACCTAAAACTCCCCTGGCGCAACTTAAGCCCATTCCCCCTCGTCCTGTCACCAGGCACGTGGGAGAACAGGCCAACCCCCACCTCACTACAGCCTCCTTTAAGGTATCTGTAAAGAGCAATAAGGTCGCCACTGAGCCTCCTCTTCTCCAGGCTGAACAAGCCCAGCTCCTTCAGCCGCTCCTCGTAGGACTTATTCTCCAGGCCCCTCACCAGCTTCGTCACCCTTCTCTGGACCCGCTCAAGCACCTCGATGTCCTTCTTGTAGCGAGGGGTCCAAAACTGAACACAGTACTCGAGGTGCGGCCTCACCAGAGCCGAGTACAGGGGGACGATCACCTCCCTAGCCCTGCTGGTCACACTGTTTCTGATACAAGCCAGGATGCCGTTGGCCTTCTTGGCCACCTGAGCACACTGCTGCCTCATATTCAGCCAACTATCAACCATCACTCCCAGGTCCTTCTCTGCCTGGCAGCTCTCCAACCACTCATCTCCCAGCCTGTAGCTCTGCTTGGGGTTATTGCGCCCCAGGTGCAGGACCTGGCGCTTGGCCTTGTTAAACTTCATGCAGTTGACCTCAGCCCATCAGTCCAGCCTATCCACATCCTCCTGCAGAGCTTTCCTTCCCTCGAGCAGATCAACACATGCGCATAGCTTGGTGTCATCTGCAAACTTACTGAGGGTGCACTCAATGCCCTCGTCCAGATCATCGATAAAGATATTAAAGAGGACTGGCCCCAGCACCGAGCCCTGGGGAACGCCACTAGTGACTGGCTTCCAACTGGACTTGACTCCATTTACCACGACTCTTTGGGCCCGGCCCTCCAGCCAGTTTCTAACCCAACGAAGCGTGCACCAGTCCAAGTCAAGAGCAGCCAGTTTCTTGAGGAGAATGCTGTGGGAGATGGTGTCAAAAGCCTTGCTGAAGTCAAGGTAGACCACATCCATCACCTTTCCCTCGTCCACCCAGGGCGTCACTTTGTCATAGAAGGAGATCAGGTTCGTCTTGCACATGGAGAAGAGCTGATCTTTGATTATTAACCAGCTTTCGTGGGTCCTCCTTCCCTCCAGGACTTTATCTACCAAATAAATCCCTGAAGAGGCCAAAGTCTGATGTCCCAAAATTCATGGTTGTGAGTTTGCTCCATGCCATCCACACTTCCGTAAGAATCTTAAACCGTACCAGTTCATAGTAAATGCACCCAAGGCTGCCTTTGACCTATGCATTCCCAACAAGACCATTCTTCTTTTTGAGAATGAGGTCCAGCATAAAACCTCTCCTTGTTGGCTCCTCCATCACTTGGAGAAGAAAGTTATCATCAATGCATTCCAGGAATCTGCTGGATTGCTTATGCTCTGCTGTATTGTACCTCCAACAGATATCGTGGTGAAGTCTCCCATGAGGATCAGAGTTTGTGCATATGAGTCTGCCTTTTTCTCTCTGTAGAAAGCCTTATCTGCTCATTCTTCCCAGTCAGGTAGCCTGCTACAGACAGATCTGTCCATTATTTTAGACTTTGGGAGAATTTAGCTTCTTGCTTGGGCCTTAGAAGATGTCACTGGAAATTTGCTATGGCTTATCTGAATTTTGGACTGTTACACTGTTGTTTGTTTTTGTATGTGAGTACCAATTACACTGACAGGGGAGATTCTCAGGCAACCGAAACAGATTTACAAGGCTCTGGAGTTGAGGTTGGCCCAGGGAACCAAGAACATGGAGGTCAAGGTTGTGTTTTCCTTGATCTACCATCTCGTAGGATGAAAGACTTCAGGAAAAGTTAACATGTCCTACCTGTCAGTAGCAGATCTTGTGTAACCTGTTAGCAACAAGATTTGGCTTTATTTTATTGTGACAGAAATCAAACACTGGAGCAGGTTGCACAGAGAAACTGAGAAGTCTGCATCCTATACCATTAGAGTCATGGGTTGCAGAAGTGCCTATAGCCACACTGACAAAAAAAAACACACACGCACACAAAAAGGTGGAATCTAAAAACATCAGATACAAAAAACTCAGATTTTTAGTTGCATATCTACACGTGTCTATTTCATAGCTGTATATGAAGCTAAACATTAATCAGTCATTAATAGATCATCAACAGTCTTCAATAAATGATTTTCTTTCTTGTAATGAAGCTCTGAAAATTTTCGGATTCACTAAACAGAAAATTGTATTTTTAATAATTGTTTTTTTTTTTTTTTTTTTCCCTAAAACTGTACATTATTCATATATAAATTCAGTAGGACCTTTATTGCTCTAAGCAATTTAAAAAAATAGCTCAAACTTTTCCTAAATACAGAACGATAATCTTAGCTTTTTAAAAATCTCGTCCCTAGACTATAAAATAACTTTTATTAAAACTGATACAATGAGCACTCTGTAGGAGCAGTCTCAGAAGATATATTTTTTTCCATTTTTGTTTCAGTTTTAGTTTATCATGATAGTATATAGTCCAAAGATATATCTTTCTAATAAAAAGGCATCTTTTCAGAGAAGATTTCTCAAAGATACACTGTCTACTTCATGAATATTTTAACTGATCTTTTTTTCGTAGCAGCAGATGTGAGCAGAATGAATAGACAAACCTCTCAAAGTTAAGGTGTAAGTAGTCATGAATCTGCTCTTTCATATTTCTACTACAAAGATCAGAAAGTAACATGCAGTAATACATTAGCATGGTATGCACTGTTCTCACTTTAAAAACAAAAGAAAACAAAACCTAGTGTTCTATACAGTTCATTAGGTTTTATTATAATGATGCCTTACCTTTTTAAGTACAAACTATAAAAGAGTGTAATTGCATGTGTTACACATGAAACATTTCTGTACTTCCTGTTCAACACTAAAGAAAAAAAAAAGGAATAAATTTACATATTTGGAAATATCATTACTCATGCATACTGATTTTAAGTGTAAAGGACAGCACAGAAAACTGGTATCTAAACAGAAATAGCTATTTCTAGCTATACTGTGCTGGGATAGACTATGCTCTAAAATTCAAGCTGAATTCTGAAGAGATATTCACCAGATTTCCTTCCACCTGAGCTGTCTGAATTGGTATCAGACTCGATGATGGACTGGACTATATTGGATGGATTGGATTGTATTTCTCAATTAAATGCTAATAGAATAATCTTTAAAAAATGACCCTGAACTGTCACTACTTTTCAAGCTCATCTTGGGATAACATTCTTGTTTTGCTCAGGTCACAGATTGCAATGTGGCCACATGAAGATTTGAAACTCAAAATTTCGTATAAAAATGTAAGTTCAGCTACTCTACTTCCTGTAAAGCAAATTTGAAATCTATTTCATAATAAATAGACAAATTACCACTATTTTTTTTTTATCAATTGTTCTAGAGCCTCAACCTTTAAGAGATTTAGACCGAGGACAAAGATTTTGATGCAGATGCATCTAAGGTGGTTGGTTTTTATACATCTTCATTCTAACTCCTGAGTTAGTTCATTTACTTATTTATTTATTTATTTTTTCAATCAACCTATGGGCACAAATATATTTGTTACAAAACTTGTGTAATTGACATTTCTTTCTTATAATTCCTTTTCCTTACTATTTTAGTATGGATGAATCTATGTAATTTTAGCACATATGTAATTTCATCTAACAGTTGTTAGTTTTCCTGGGATTAGAAGATAAAGTGCAGTAAAATGCTTAAATACCTCTAAGCATCTCTGTGTACATAATTACATCGCACCACAATTATATCCTCAAGTGTTCATTGAGTAATACTGAGCTAATTGTTCACAGAGTAAATTCAGTCCATAAAATACCTGGACTACTATTTTGTCGCAAAACATCTGTTCTGGCAAGATATACAGGCTTATGTACCTGTGGATAACTTTGTAACTGCCATAGCTATGTGAAAAAGGAAATGAGCTAAAGATATAGTTTCTACTGTGCTGAAGTCAACACAGAAAACTGTAGATGTTATTGCTGTAACAATTCAGCCTGCATCCTTGTATGCAGTAATGTAGCACTTCTAATGTTTCTGCTTAAAAACAGTTGGATTAGATAGGAAACAGGGGCTTGACTAAATTTTATTTATCTGCAGTAATAATGTTTTCCAAAGAAGGAAGCTGAACATGCCTAATTCAATAATATCGTCAATTATACATAAATATAATATTAATATAGATATAGTCAATCATATATGGGAAAACAATAACAAAGTAAAAGACATTTGTATCATTTAGAGCCTACTTTTGTTCATGATAGTGAGTGTAATGGAATCCTAATAACGATTCTCTTTTTTTTAATTATTATTATTTTTTTTTAATCTATTTTCATTCAATTAATAGCACAGACCAATATCAAAGATACTTTGGTTTATAGCTGTGGCAGGTTACGATGGCCAGATGCCCACTCACGTGTTTTCTCATTAACCTCTCTACAGTATAGGAGAAGAAAATAAGAATAAATAAAATCAAAAGAACTCATGGGTTAAGATAAAGACAAAGAGATTGCTCACCAATTAGTGTTGCAGTTGAAAGAGATTCAGCTCTGGGAGAATTAATTTAACGCATTGCCAATTAAAATAGATTTGAGTAGTGAGAAACAAAGACAAATTAAAACACATTTCCTGTAACCCCTTTTTCCACACTCATCTTCATTCTTCTCTATCCAGCTCCTCTACTTCCTCTCCTCCCTGATCAGTGCAGGAGATTGAATAATGGGTGTTGTTCCTCCCACAGGAACCCCATGGCCCTTCAGGAAAAAATTTGCTCCAGTGTGGGTCCTCCATGAGTCCATAGATCCATTCAGGCAGTATCTATGTGCACCAGGGTCCCCTCCTGGACCTCTCCTGGAACTGCAGGGGAACCTCTGTTCCAGCACCTTGAGCACATCCTCCCCTTCCTTATTCTCTGACTTCTGTGGAACTGTTTTTCACACTTCTTAGACCCTTCCCCCTCTCAAGCACTGTATTGTCCTTTCTTAAATCTGTTTTCCTACATGCATTTACTACATACTCATGGCTGCTGAGCTCAGCTGTGCCCCTGTAATGGGGCTGTTGGAAGTGGCTGGAACCAGCTGTGTCTGGCATGATGCAGCCACAGCCTCTCCTCATGGAAGCTCCCTGCAGCCCACCTACTGCCAGCACCTGACATGCAGTCAGTACAAGGGCCAATATACAAATTCTCTGTACTTCCATGTACATTCAATTCTCTTATTTTGGTATTTTTATTTTATAAATGCAAATTGTATATATTAAATAGGAAGAAGATGTATCTGTTAGCAGCTATTTATAGCATCTTTGGTTATATATATGTATACATATACATATAACGTGTACTTAGAAAGTTAACTATCAAAGTTTGTTTGTTTGTTTGTTTGTTTGTTTTTCATTTTGCAACTTTTCAAGGTTAATCAAGCTGTCAGAAAGGAATTGCAAATCCATGTGCCTGCACTCAAGAGTAAAAATGTACAATCACAGCAGGAAAAGGAATATATTTTCCACTTGGCTGCAATACATTTATTGGGAGACTTCTCAAGGAAAATGGTCTGTAACTTATATGTAGTTTTGAGTCATTTTTAAAAATAGCTTCTTACACCATGTTGTTAATACTGTTTCAAAATATTTATTTGTAAGGGCATAAACTAGGAATGAACTCGTAAGGAAGAGAAATGCATAGCTTAATCATATTATGTTGGTCTCATTTATCTTTGTTTTATATTGATTCCTAGCAGTACATTTAGGTTGTCACATTAGGTTGTCACAGATGACACTGACTATTGCTTTTCTAATTGGGCATACAATTGGACTGCATGCAATCTAACTTTTCTACAGGTAACAAGATGAGAGACAAGGGCTCGGCCTAGTACAGATGGTTAGTTAGTCAAAAGTGAAGCAAAAAAAAACAACAAAAAACAAAAACAACAAAAAAAAAAAAAAACAAAAAACAAAAAACAAAAGACAAAAAACATTTATTTTTAATTCCTTTTCCTTTCTTGAAAGAAAGTTAAGATCATCATAATTTAAACAACCTCCTATTCTTTTTCATAGATAGCAAAACAAGTTGATACTGCTAAAAGTGTTCCCTTTCTGTACTGCTTGTATTACTAGTCTCTTTAAAATATTTCCTTTCTCTGGATTGATCAGCTGAACTATCAGTGGGGATGGCATAAGTCAATTGTTTTCCTGCAGGAGGCACAATTAAAAGAAGAAAGTTCATGCTTTGAAACAGTACAAATTTACTAAGGCAGTAGTCAATGAAGATCTTCTTAGCATAAAAACAGATGTACTAGTAAAATTAAAATATATCTAGCCAGGTCATTGTGTTTGGGTACTGGACAGCTACAGTAGTGGTGTAGTGGTGACTACAGTGACCTTTAGTGGACAGCTAAACAAAAAACAGATGCTGTTATATCTTTGTTTTGTATACTCTTCAAGATATCAGTTATGGCTAGCAATTGAGTTTTCAAATTAAGTATAGCATAGTATATGAATCTTTTCCCAGAACACTTTTCTAACATTAGTGTAATGTAGTCATTTGAATATGTCATCAAAATGTAAGGGTCTAAGTTAAATAGTTAAACACTTTTTACACATTTTTGTGTTTATTTTTCTCCAGAAGGCTGACATTCAGCCTTTTATATATATATAAAAAAATATAAAAATATATATTTATTTTTTAATACCAAGAGTAATATAATAACAGTACAAATGAATGTATTGTTCATGGAGTCTTTAGTTCTATCCCAATGCAATATCCAGAATTTAAACCCAATTTCTCCAATTGTGTGGGAAGGAATCATTATTTCATGCTATTCTTCAGGATAAAACAGGTAGAAACAAACACAGAAAAATATCAGTCAAGTAATATTCATTACAATGTATGCAACACCTCTGTTAAATAAAACATTCCTGTTTCATTTCAGGACAGAAATGTTGTTCAGCATCTATGTTCTCCCTTTAGAATGTGTAGGGATGGTCTATCACTTTAAATATTCTTTCTTGTATATAAACTATCTTGTATCTAAAAATTCTTTCTTGTATCAATACAACCATTAAAATTATTCAGTGCCATTTAAAGAAAATAAAATTTTATATTGCAACTGGTACTATAATACAGAATAGAAACACAACTGCAATTAAAAATTTATACTTAATATGTTAAGTCATTGCTAAAACCAAAATGGTCATGCACACTAATAAGATCCAGTTTTTATGATCGTGAGCTCATTTCATTCAGAAATTTCAGTATTTAAGGGAAAAAAGAAGCGATGTAAGAAACTTCAGCGTGTTCCACATTTGATATTACTCTAGGAATTAATTTTTCAATTGTATATATATATATATATATTTTCTTTATGAGCTAGTATGTATTATTCTATGTACAAAATAAATAATCCAGTTTACTTGGGCATTTTCTGTACTAGACTATTTGAGTGGAGGGTTTACTGTATTTCTTCCCAGAACACTATAAACCTGACTTTACCTTAAGCAGACCAATGTTTTGAGAGGGATATGTATGTAACATTTTTTTCTCTCTCTCTCTTTGTCTTTTTTCTTTTTTTTCTGTACTTTTTCTCCAGCAGAATATGGTCCAGGTACCAAATAATAGCAAAATTCCTTCTGTGTACTTTACCAAAACTAGCTGAATGAGTAAGGGATAACAAACAAAAATGAGTACTCCAAAGAATTTGTCACCAGAATCATAAGGTTAACCAAGTGCTAGGATACTTTAATAAAATGTGCCTGAGTTTTCATGTTGTATTTGTGTTGATTTATGATGAATACATTATTCTCTTCTTCCCAAAAACAAAGCTACAGAAACAACTTTATCACTTTCATCATATCCTCATATTCAGATTTTTCTAAATTCTCATATTCAGATTTTTCTAGATTATCCCATTTCTCTTCTCCTTGTTGTATTCTACCACAGTTTTTCAAAGCCTATTTCTTTCACCTATACACCCTTCAATTATTTTCACACACACAAACACACAGAAAGACAGCAATATCTACAGCCACAGCATTCTTCTCATCCCTTCTCTAATATCACGCTCTTTCTTTTGGTATTCTTTCCTTAATTTATTTCCATATCTCTTCCCTAATTCTAGTTTTATTTTTCTCAGTGGAATGAGTAATTCCTAATTCCCTACTTGTATCTGTTCTCTCACCACACCTTTCTTTGTAACTTGAATACTCTGCCCATCTTTATGGTCTATTTATCTTCTCCTTCCACTGTTACTATCAAGCTTATCTTTTTTGCTTCCTTCTGTCCTTCACATGGAATTATTTGTCTGCACTGCAGCGTACTTTTTCAAAACCAGTTCTTTGATTATTGCATCCTCATTTTCTTCTATATCATTCCCCAAAGAAAAGAATCAGAAAATTCTTTTGATAATGTCATATTTCATCATCTTTATTTCCTCGTCCCTCCACCTGTTTCATTTTTCTCTTTATCTGTGTCAGTTAATGGACTCAATAAGCTCTCTGAGGCATGGGTAAAGAATCCTTATTAAACAGTACATGACATTGGTGGAAATATATAAAATTTTAAAAACAATAAAGATTTTAAATCAGAAATACTTCCTTTAAATTAATTGTCAAACTCAATTTTCATGAAGAAAATGGCACAGCTACTGAATCAGTCCCGCTGTTATTCAGAAAAGAAAAAAAAAAAAAAAGGGTATATGTCATATTATAAACCATCTGCCATCTGATTAGAATTTTGTCCAATATAAGTTTTACATAATCCTTCTTACCCTACCAAATGCTTTTTTTTTTTTTTTTAACTAATCTAAGAACGATCATAAATGATAATCATTTGTTGCATAAATTCTTTTGAAAGGTACTGAATATGTTGTCTTGTGCATTGATGTTATTTTTGTCAAGATAGTTATCAGTATTGTGGATACATAGCATGCTGAGACAGCTTGTTTAAGAACGGTGGCTACAAAAATCACTATTTTTATGATAAGCTTAATTGGCTCCCATTGGCTGCGAATATGATTTCTTGCTAATTGCTTGTTGTTTTCTCCTGAACCAAGCTTTTCACAGATCAGATCAGCAAACCACTGCCTTTATAGAAAGAAATTAATGCAAAAGCCTTTCATCTTCCAAATTTTAAATAATGTTTCTTTAATACAGTTAAAGCTTTGAAACATATTATATTCTCTTTTAGCTTTGCAGAATGAAATGTCTTCACTCATAAAACAAGTTGGGATTTTGATCTCATATTTTTTGCTCTATAGAGAATGTTTTTTTTTTTTTTTTTTTTTCACTCATCTATATAATTAAAATTGCCACTATATTGTTTCTGCTTTGTTTTGTGTTGTTTGCTTGTATGTTATGGGTTAAATTAGGTATCATCTCAAAAAATATGCAACATCTAGGTTAGGATAATTTTCACAGCAATATTACTTTGAAAATATTTATTTAAACAACAACAAAAGTGAAGGCACACTGCTATTGTCTGCCTTTATTTGTGTTATGTAATTGACTCTTTTTATACCATGCAGGAGAAAAATTGTTAGAGATAGTAGCAATAACAACAATGTATGGCAGTAATTATTGTCCTTACACTAAACCATCAAGTGTTTTCACTGCAACTCTGCCTGCTCCTAATGAACTTCTTCACTCCAAAATATCATAGAATGGCAGGTTGGAAGGGACCTTAAAGATCATCTTGTTCCAACCGCCCCCACCCCCCCCGCCACCATGGTAAGGGATGCTACCCACTAGATCAGGTTGCCCAGGGCTTTGTTGAGTCTCCTCTTCAACACCTCCACGGGATGGGACATCCACATCTTCTCTGGGTAACCTGTTCCAGTGTCTCACCACGCTCTGAATAAGGAATTTCCTCCTAACCTCTAATCTAGATCTCTTTTAGCTTAAAACCATTCTCCCTTGTCCTATCATTGAGTAATGACTGAGTAAAAAGTTGTTCCTTGTCTTTTTTATAAGCCCCCTTTAAGTATTTAAAAGTTGCAGTGAGGTCACCCCGGAGCCTTCTCTTCTTTAGGCAGAACAGTCCCAGTTCTCTCAGCCTGTCTTTGTAGCCCTCTGATCATCTTCATGGCCCTCCTCTGGACCCATTCTAACAGATCAGAACCCTTCTTGTTCTGGGGGCCCCACATCTGAACACAGCAATTCAAGTGGGGCCTCACAAGGGCAGAGTAGAGGGGCACAGTCACCTCCCTTGACCTGCTGGCCACTCTTCTTTTGATAAAGCCCAGGATGCAGTTGGCTTTTCAGGCTGCCAGTACATACTGCAGGCTCATGTTGAGCTTTTTGTCCACCAGACCTCTGCAAATCCTTCTCTGCAGGGCTGCTTTTAATGTGTTCTTCTCTCAGTCTGTACTAATGTCTGCGGTTGCCCAGGTGCAGTACCTTGCACTTAGACTTGTTGAACCTCATGAGGTTCATGTGGGCCCAATTCTCAAACTTTCACTGGGTGATTAACTGCTGCATTTAACATGACAGGCTTTCCTTAATTTGTACGTTTTCTCTCTACATAGATGCTAATGTTGAGCAAACCTGATGGAAATTATTGTCTTTGAAATATCTTCTTCTGTCAGCTTTGGCTGAAGTTGAATAGTGAGTCCACAGGTGAGAGAAGTTGTGATCTTTAAGTTCCCTTGCAAGGGACCAAAATATCATCAAGTCATATTGAAGACCGGCACAGTTCTCTGAAAAGTCACACACATACCAGTAGATCAACAGCTTTCCCATACTGTGAAAACAGTGATAACCTGCAGGTATTTAACACTTACAAGTTTCAAATTTTCAGTATTATGTAGAGTCTTGTGTCAGAATTCAATAATATTGACCAAATGAAATATAAAATTTAAATTATATATTTTAAAATTCCCTGTTAAAACTGAGTTTTAAAGATGCTACCATCTCTTCAACAGAGAGATCATTTGAACTGCATTTGTTATTTCCTAAAAGTGGGTTACATAACATGCAATCTTCTGGCTGTTCTACCAATGTTTTAGTTGTTTTTGTTCTCATTTCTTGTAAGTTTGCGTCACCTAAAATCTCTTATAAGGGAATGTGAATTATCTAAAGAAGATAAAAGTAATATCATCAAAAAATTATATAATACTTTTTCTGAATATTTTAATTCTACAAATAGACTGTTTATTTGCTTTAAGTAATAGTTATGTCACTTACAAGTCATCCTTTTTGGAGCTGTTTTGTCTTTGTTTTCACTTTTTTTTTTTTTTTTTAAATGTTAAATCTACAGTTTAAAAGAAAATAAGCTGGAAAAGGTTAATATAAGGTTAATAATAAGGTTAATATAAGGTTAATATAAGGTTAATAATAAATGTGTTCCAAATTAAGCAGTTTATCTTGAGCTCTGACTTCCAATTTAGCCAATAACAAGATCCCTTATAGTGGTATTTATTTCTACTTCTCCTAGACTAATCAATTTCTTTATAAAATTAGTATTTAAAAAAAAAAAAAAAAAAGTGCATGGAAAATTGGCATTTTCTTAGAGAATATTAACATGAATTGTGCAAATCATTAGAACTATACTCTTATGAATGAGATTACAATTAAATGCATACATTTTCCTTCATGTTTACAGCAGTAAAATCTATGCCTTTTAAAAGGACATAAATAAAAGTTGAAGTCAAGGTGCAATGTCTGAAACTATTTTTCTGCAATTTAAGATGTATTTAGATAGTGTAGACACTGAAGTCATGAAACTTCAATGACTGAAGTCATTTAGTCTTCAAGTGGGTATACTACTGTATAACTTCTCTCAAAGTGCTTTTTCATCTCTAATCAAAAAGATGGTTAAAGTGAGTATCAGATGTATGTGTCTCTTTATGCACATCTATTTAAGTGAGATTAATCCACTAAGACCATTTTGATTCTCTACCTCAGTATAAAATTTGGATTTCAAATTCTAGTGAGGAAGTAGAAATGGCCTACAATAGGTTTCTAGTCAAAGGCTATAAACTAATATAGAAAACTCCTAACTCATCATTCAAAATATTTCTTCTCAGTTATGATTTATTCATGAGTTTCTTTGCCTTTTATCTTTGATTTTTGAGTAAAGTGAAGATGAGAGATTATTTTCTCCTGCTTTCTGATGAGCTATCAGAAAAAAGATGCTAAGCAAACAACTTCTGACTGTGATCTGTCCTGTTCAATCAATATAAGTGGCTTGCTCAACATTTCAGTTCAGCAGAATCTAAACTCCCCCCACTCACACTTTGATTATATAGATAACCTTTTAAAATGTAGTAGTAGTAATAATTGTAATAATAGTAATAATAATAATAAGTACTGTCTTCTCTGATACTACAGAGGCTGTTTAAGCTGAGAGTGCAGGTTATGGAATCTTATGGTATGTTTGCTTCAGAATGAAGTATTTTCAGATTCTTCAGTGCTACAATCATATATACAAGATTTTGTGTTTCAGTGCCATCTGGAAAAAAAAAAAAATTCCTCATCAGAATTGCAAGGAAAAATAAAATAAAATAATAAAAAAGAAAAAGTGCAAAGTACTCAGAAGACAGAAAATGTAAAAACTGAGTATTCCTGTACAGGGTAAATTTGCTTACATGTGCACATACATTACGATACAACAATTTGCAGTTCTTCCAAGAAGTGAGTTCCAATTTTCTTGCTCCAAAGTAAAGAACAACTACCACTTCAAAATCAAAGTTATCAGTAAAGGTACATACAAGTATTTAAACAAAATAGAAGAAGTTCATATTTTAGCTCTATCCTCAAAAATATGTGATTTTTTTTTTATAAAAATAAAAAAAAAATCCCAACCTGATGGTCTAGACCTAACCTAGATATATATAAACCTCAAACTCAATGTTAAATGTTAGTAAGGTAATAGGCAAGAAGAAACAGGATCTGGAAATCATGTAATAAAATGTAATGAAAATCAATTGTAATCAACAGAGAAAGCTCTCAGTATATACGATCCTTCATCTGTTTATAGTAATGATTAAAAGAGAAATAAATTTTCCCATGTATATTTTTTGGTTGCTAAATTTGGTTCTGAGGGACTATTAGTTATTACTGTATATCTAAGTGAAACTACAAACTTTCTAAACAGATGATGAAATTTATTGTCTAAGAAAGCAAAAGGTACATCAGACATTTTTTTTCATGGTACATGTGACCATTTATCTTGTATCAGATCTGATATGAACACAAAGTTTTGCTGTGTCATTTTGATTTAAATTAAAGTCTTTTAAAAATGAATGCCTCTTGATTATATTTCTTGCTTTCAAGAGGAATAAATTGTTTCATATCAGAACCAGACCAGCCTATGGTCTGGCAGTAAATAAATTTCAAACTAACTTGGACATACTGAAACTGCCAAAGAGAACAGCTCTGCATCTGTCCATAAGATCAATTAAAGTTTATATTTTCCTCTCAAGAAATGTGAATAGTCACAGGAGTGTGAAAATTAAATTCATTTACGATGTAGTTTCAAACACTTAAGCAAACAAAAATTAGATGATTCTTAGTCATTTTAGTCATTCAGCCAGTTTTATCTCTCCTCCCAAATAAGTAACCAAATTATATTTGGATTTTGACAGCATAAATAAAGTATGATTAATCAAGAATATATAATCAAAAGTGTAAAATATGTTGTTCTATTTTGTCATCATGTTAATGCAGAGTCATTTATACTGTCATATGTACCATATCTGGTATTTGGAAATTAATAGTCTTTATTCTTGCTGCAGGTATGGCATTTGAAGACTTTGTGGTTTCTTGTAGAACTCCTGTCTACAAGGCAAAACCATACTTTAGAGGATGCTCTACATCATGTGTATCATGTGTTGACAGTTCCTGAGGCCGTTTTTCTCAAAAGCAGTAATGTTTATAGGAAAGCTAATTATGAAAAATAAATCAATAAATAAAAATAATATCATAATGAGCAATAAGGAAAGTATTTTGAATGTTCAGGGATGAGCTAGAGAGGAGTAGGAAAGACTAATCTCTCACTGACACTCCTTTCTGACACTGATCACCTACTGCTTCATGGATACAGTACAAAGGTGGTTATTGCTCACTTTATCTCCCCATGCCTCTTAGAAAGATGCAAGCTACATAGAATGGACCTCTGGTGGAGACTATATCTATCCAGTCTGTTTCAAATAAAAAGAAGTCCTTGAAGCTTACAGATAAAATTCACTCAATTTGGAAGAAGCAAAGATCAAAAATTCTGTGTATGTAGCTTTCCTGGTCTCTAGAGGGCACAGACATTTTCAGGAGAAAAAGAGAGAGAAAGGAAAATTAAAGGGAAAAAAAAAAAAAAAAAAAAAAAAAAAAAAACGACCTGAAGGGCTGAAGGGTAGACAGCAAGAGCAGAGGGAATGAAGATAAGGTCCTTGAAGATGCTAACTACTTCCAAGCTTAGACGAGATAAAAGAAAATACTCACTTTAAAGGAGACTCTCTGCAGAAAGTGATACTATAAACATGAATAGGAGTGAGACACTATGAGAGAACTGACATGTATAATGTGTGAGCTTCGGAGAAGGGGGTCAATTCCTTCAAATTCATTCCACTATGTCAAATAAAAAAGCAATCAAAAAAAATAAAAAAAGTGTAAATTGGGGGGGGAAGGGAGAGAAGATACATAATTGACCAAAAATCAGTATCTACAGATGATAGCCTAATAAAGACCTTGATAGACCTTGATTGAAAGGACTGTGGCTATTCCATATGCTTTGTAGGAGTTCATGTGTAGTACTGTGCATTTGTTACAAATTGTGCTTACTTTCTTGGGTACAGCACCTTCCATTACATCCATTATCCACTGACTATATTCAAACTGTACTGGGAATGCAGCTATACATAGTCTCATTTCTTTTTCCTTGCCTTGCCTTGCCTTGCCTTGCCTTGCCTTGCCTTGCCTTGCCTCTATTTTCTTTGCCTTTCCCTTTGCCTTGCCTTTCCCTTTGCCTTGCCTTTCCCTTTGCCTTGTTTTTTGCCTTGCCCTTTGCCTTGCCTTGTCTTGTCTTTTTAAAATCATCTTTTTAAAAAGTGTATTTTTCTTAAGCAGGGATTTATGAATCCCATAAAAGGGGAAAAAAAGGTGCTTTTTTGTTTGTTTGTTTGATTGATTGATTGATTTTAAAGGGCAAACAAAGCCAGACCACTACTGACCTCAAAGTAAACACATTCAGTCAAAAAAGATGAGTAATTACAATATTGTTTGTCATTTAATCCTTGTATTTATTTATTTATTTATTTATTTATTTATTTATTTATTTAATTTTATTACTATTATTTTATTTAATTGAGTAAATGAATTACAAGCAAAACACAGTTTAAACATATATTTCTGTTTTATTTTTATAAGAAAAAGTAATAAAAAAATCCTTGGCAGTGTGAGTGAGTTATTTTTATATTAGACAGTTGTCATTTATCATGTCTGCCTCAATAATTGAAAGTATTTCACCAGTTCAGTATTCAAAAACTGGTTTTCCCTATGAGGGTATTTTTCTTCTTTTTAGTTGACTTCTAAAGCCAACTTTACTAAACTCATATTTACTACAGTCATATTTATTTTATGAGTAAATTAAATGAGATTGATCCTTCCCCCTATATAAAGCTTCCACACCATATTTTAAGATTGTCTGGTTTACTGTTTTTAGAATATACCAGTGGAGTTTCTGAAGAATTGTTAATAAAGGATATAAATAATTATATATTAACTGGTAAAAATGAAAAGCGTTTTACCTTAACAGGACTCTTTAATGCTGATGATCTACTATTGTCAACAGACCTTGGTGCAGGGTGAACTTTCATTTTCTCCTTCCCTACTGCTTCTTTCTCTCTTGAGCAATAAAGATATCTACTTCAAAATTCTTGTCAAGATATAAAGCAAATTGATTCAAATATACCAAGATGGTCAAGTGCTCTACTGAATACAGGCTCCCTTGGATTCATTTTCTTCGTTTACATCTTGCCAATCTTTTCTAACAAAATTGATGACAGCAAGCTGAACCACTCTGGAAATTGTGTGAAAAGACAGAAGTAGAGAAAAATATAAATAACTTGGGGAAATAAGAAAGAGGGCATGAAGCATTTTACTCTTTCCTTTCTACTCTTTTGACTAGATACCCAATCAGAGGTGAATAGTATCTAAATGCAAAATGTTATTCCCATATTATTATTTATATTAAAGAACTACTAAGAAATCCCAGGTGAGAGAAGCGTCTTTTGTTGTAGATTTCCCTATTTCAGAAAATAAAATTCTTCCTGTCCCCTTAATAATCAAGTAATAACTATTCTGTTAGAATAACATTACATACAGAGAAACCTTTGGGTTCTGAAGCATTCCAGATACTTAAAGTTTGATGGGATGAACTTAAACTTTGGTACTTTAAGATAACCTCATAGTTTTGAAGCTGAAATCTGACTGAAAACTTCATCGGCGTGTGATCATTTCTTTTCTAAGAGTCATTAGTTAGGCCGTTATTTCATTGAAGATTCTCTTGAACTTTTATTTTTCATTCATATATATTACTGAAATACTCAAATTGAAAAATACATGTTCTTATTGTAGCTTTGGAATATTTATTTATGTATTTGTTTATTGCAGATTTAAATGTTTATCTCTTTTTTCTTACATTATTTTTGTGTGTCAGTGTGCCATATATTATTCTCTTATATTTCCCTATCAATCTCAAGTTTTTCTTCTTTTTGCTCACTTTTTTTGCTACTAAAAATAACATAAGTTTTGCCATTGAATTCAATGAATTACTGAACCCATATACTTGATTCAATTTGCCACTGTTTTTTGCTGATTTAAAAGAGCCATTAGTAGATGCAACAAACAAAAAGTTGCATTTTAAAATCCTGACTGTATTTTCCTGTTGTAAACAACATTTGAATCCTGTGAATCTAACAATAAAAAATATTGTATGTTTTTTATTTTATTTATTTATTTATTCAGGTTGAATGCATTATCAATAAACCTGTGGTGATCTCAGGGATCACCAACAAATTTGGACAAGCAGCTATTGTCATTGAAGAAGAATGATTTATAACTCAAAACAGTTTCCATTGTCATTGAGGACACATTACTACATTGCATACTCATATTCAGTGATTTAGCAAATGTTTTTAAAGTGGGGCTTTTGTTTTCCTCCTCCCCTGGCACTGAACTTCAGCTTAATGACTAATTTAATTTATATTAGGTTTTTATATGCTGAACTTGATACTTCTGCTATTATACTTTCAGTGATACATTCTAGGATCACACTTTAACTTTTGTATATATCTTTTCTGTAATTCAACAGACATCCATGAAACTTTCCCTTCTCCTGTTATTTCTGATCTATAAGATTCTAGATCACTCAAGATATTATCATAGAATATCCCGAGTTGGAAGCGACCCATAAGGATCATCAAGTCCAACTCCTGGCACCACACAGGTCTACACAAAAATACAGACCATATAACTAAGTGTAAAGTCCAAATGCTTCTTAAACTTTGACAGGCTTGGTGCTGTGACTACATCCCTGGAGAGCCTGTTTCATATTCTTTCTGTTATCTTCTAGGTGCATAATATTCTGTTTGGTGTCATTATTATTATTTTTTTTTCTTTTACTCATATACTCATCTAGAAGCATAATTTACATCCAAAATAAATCACAGCAATATATTTTCGTAGTTTATTCAGATGCCACATTCAGCCAAATCCAAAGACTTCTTTTTGTCATTAAAATCACAGAGCAATAAACCAGCAAAACATAATGACCTTTTGTCATGGAGGTGGTGGTGTGGGGGAGAAGGTATTAAAGCATTGTTTTTAGCATTCCTGCCTTTGTAGCAAGACACATCATTTCAAAGCTTAATTAGCCTGAGTATACATATTTGAACAGTATATTTATACAATTTGATTCATCACAGAACGTTCTAGTTATACAAACCATAAGCTAACTGTGCTAAGTTATGGTTAAAATCCCGCTCATTAAACTGCTTTTGTACTATATACAATGCAACTGCTAATGACAACAAGAAGATGTCATTGTATTTATACCTTTAAAAGGGTATAATCCAGTAGTACATTTAAAGTTAAAAAGTCCTTTGAACTTTTTGTTTGTTTGTTTGTTTGTTTTTGTACAAATACTGCTACTATTCTAATGTACATGAAAGGAAGGTTCAAAAATGACAAGTAACAGTCCTAATACATCTTTCATACATGTACTCAATGACATGGAATTAAATGACATATTTTCTGACCAATTGACAGAAATTATTAACTTGGACTAATAATTTCTATCTTTTCATTTAATTATTCTGTTTAAACTCAGCATAATTAGGGTATTGTACTTTTAACTAACCTAATGAATTATATGTTCTGAGACAGACTGTAAAGTTTTTTTTGTTTTCATTATTTCATTATTTGCCAAATTCTTTTTATATTCATACAAATACGTAGGTTTTCACTTACCTATTATCATTCAGTCCTAACATAGAATACATTTGGGAGGGTTTCATTCTCTGAAAAGGAAGAGCTTTCTTTCTTCTTTGGTAATTAAAGGAACTTAAACACCAACTTAACCACATGCTTTCCAATAATATGAATGTGAAATGACATAAATTTATCTTCTTGTCATTATAAATCCTGCTGCTCTGAAAACGGTAAGTGGGTACCTTCAGAGTTCAATTCAAATTTCAAGTTAAGTTACCATCTAGATATGTTTTACAACCTGATAAAATTGATGAGAATAATTTTGGCTTTGGTGTAGGCCAAGAATTTGATTCTACTCTTTGCGTGCACTTAAATGAGATCTAATATAACCATGATTTGAATAATTGAAGAGTGTTACAGAAACACTTCCAGTATAGCTTCAGTACTTCCATTGCTGTTGTATAATGCATTGTATCATCATTGAAATAACCTCACTAAATGAAATGATTCTTAAAAGTGGATGAAATTGCATTTTTCTATCAGCCTAAGAGATTTGTATCTCCTGAATACCGAAGCAGCCAAGACTTTCCTTCCTTCATCCAGTAAGATGATAAAACATAAGGGTTAAGTTCAATGTCCCTACAGTAAATACCTAATTTAAATTTTTTTTTAAACTTTATTTCTCATGGCATTGACTATAATTAAAGACATTTAATGCTACAAACTCTTATGAAGGGACACAGAAGTGTCTTCATTAAAGAGGTCTTTTAAATGATGAAGATTTTTGACTAATCATTGTAAAATTTCAAAGCTCTTATTTCTCAGCATGCACTCAGCATTTAATTTTCTGGCTCATGATATATACAAAACAAAAGCATGTTTCTATGTTATTTTACTCTGTAGTCTTAAACTGAAAACAAAGAGTTTTAAGTTAGTTGTGTTAAGGTTTATTAAAAAGAGAAATAACAAAATTATTTATATATTTAGTTATTACCCAAGGTCTTATCCAGAAACACTATTTAAGTCCATCTTAGAAATCCAAGGTATATCTGAAAGGTATTTTAGTAAAGGATCATTTAGTCAATTATCAGACATTATTCAGCATCACTTAAGTCAAAATCTTTGCCTTGTATTATAAATCAGGAGCACAGAAAAAAAAAAAAAAAAAAAAAAAACACAATTGTCTCATTCATCTACAGATACCAAACAGACAAATTAATGGTTTTATCTGCGATCATTAGACCTATTTAAAGCAAACCTAAGTTTATGTTAAAAGACATAATACAAAATGAACTGAAATTGCTGGACATTTTCAGTGAGCTTGAATATCTTAACTTGCCCTAGAATTAGTCTAACTGAATACTTTTGAACTGTAATCCCATGTAAAAATACTTAGTGAGCTCACTATAACTGCTCACACAGGTAGGATCTGCATGGACATTTAGTTACGCCTGGATTCTTTGCTTGGACATGTAGGCATATGCCAGCATCCTAAAAGTAAACATCCAGTTGAGTTATCAAGCATTACAGGCTTGAAGATGTTGGTGATGGCGTGGAAGGGAACTAGCATCATGATCTCTGACACAGTGCAAAATGATTGAGTGAGAGCATCACCTTCTCAAGAGCTTTGCACTTGCTTTATGCACAGCCAAATCAGGCAGTATAACCACTCCTGTTGCCACTTCTTTTGTATCGACTGCACCACACTGCTTGGTGTCATCCTCAAACTTGCTGAGGGTGCACTTGATTCCACTGTTTATGTCATTTATAAAGGCATTAAATACCGGTTCCTGGACAGAACCCTGAGGGAAACCATTTGTCACCGGCCTCCACCTGGACATAGAGACATTGACCACCAATTTCTTTATACAGCCTTCAAGCAAATTCCTTATCCAATGAATGGTCCACACATCAAATCTATCTCTCTCCAATCTGGAGATCAGGATATTATGTGGGACAATGTCAAAGGCCTTACAGAAATCCAGGTAGATGACATCAGTTGGTCGCGCTTTGTCAACTGATGCAGTCATTCCATTGTAGAAGTCCATAAGATTGGTCAGGCATGATTTGCCCTTGGTGAAACCATGCTGGCTGTCTCAGAAGACCTCTTTGTTTTGCATGTGTCTCAACATTTAAAGTATAAAAAAAAAAAAAATCTCCTTTTTCCAGTTACTAGGGACTTCACCTCACTGCTAGGATTTTTCAAATATGATGGAGACATGTGACATAAAAAGCACATGGACACCAGTGTTCTTCTAGGATCAGTAACTGCTACTACTTTATTGATGACTGTGGTGGGTGGCCAAGCTCCACCACAACTGCTCTCACTCCCCCTCCTCAAATACAATGAAAAAGGCTCAAGGATTGAGAACAGGGAGATTGCACAGTAATTATCATAATGGGCAAAACAGACTCAGCATAGGGAGATAATAAGATTTATTGCTTACTACTAACAACCTAAAGAAGTGAGAAACAAGGGAAAGAAACCAAAAGCACCTTCCCCCCATCGGCCCTCTTCCACCTCCTCCCCCCAAGCGGTGCAGGGGAATGGGGGAAAAGGGGTTATGGTCAGTCTATAATGCTTCTTCTCTGACACTCTTTCTCGGTCACTCTTGTCCCCTGTGTTCTGGGGTCCTTCCCACAGCATGCAGTCCTTGGTGAATTGATCCGACATGGGCTTCCTACAGGCAGCAGCTCTTCAAGAACTGTTCCAGATATGGGTCTGTACCACAGGGTCCATCCCTTAGGAGTAAACTACTCCAACCTGGGTCCCCCACTGGCAGCAGCTCCTGCCAGGTCACCTGCTCCTGCGTGGAGAGCACCTGCTCTCCATGGGCTACAGGTCAGGCCCAGAATCTGTTCCAGCAGGTGTCTTCCACAGGCCGCAGCCTGTGTCAGCGCAGGTCTATCTGCTCCACCATAGTCTCCTCCATGGGCTGCAGCATGGAATCCTGCTCCACCGTGGTACTCCATGGGCTGCAGGGGGACAGCCTGGTCCTTCACCATGGTCCTCACCACAGGCCACAAGGGACTTCTGCTCTGGTGCCTGAAGCAGCTCTCCCACTCCTTCTTCAGTGACCTTGGCACATGCAAGGCTGTTCCTCACTCCTCTCACTCTCCCAGCTGCTGTGTGGTGCATTTTTTTTTTTTCCTTGTTTTAAATATGCTCTCACTGAGGCACAAACAACATCACTTATTGGCTCAACCCTGGTCAGCAGTGGGTCCCTGACCTAACATGGGGCAGCTTCTGGATTCTTCTCACAGAAACCACCCCTATGGCCCCCTGCTACCAAAACCTTGCCATGTAAATCCACTACAATGACATAACTTCAACTCTAACTCCCTTATTGAGGACAGGCTCCCTTCTTATACAATTCGCTCTACAGCAGTACTTTTCCACTAACTTTTCAATGTTCAAAAACTTTGCCTGGCAACAGCAAACACCCAGCAACTTCTATGTTTTAATGGCTGGAGAACAAGCAGTCAAGACAAAAAGGCATCTCCTGAATCACCATTGTTTGTTCCTTCAAAACTCTTTACCTTCCTGGCCTCGTCGTTAAGAGTCTGATGTTATCACCAACCATGGGGCTTGTTGACCCCCATGACCACACTTCCACAGAGAGAGGTTTGGCAACTCCATTAGCAAGTATTCTCAGGACCCTGGCATACATGTCATCATTTTTTTTTTTTTTTATAAAATATTTTTTTATTTCATATTACTTTATATTTCGTATTTTGTCATGTTCAGTCAAGTTACAGGCAGTTTAAACCCTGCTGAGGTCAGCAAGTTAGGAAATTTCCTCCATTTATTTTTTAAGTGGGCAAGTCTTGCTCTGAGTTTGCCTTTGCATGGAGATTCCACCATTTCAGAGTACTGCAAAGAGGAACTATTTATTCCAATGTGTTATACTAGGTCTCAAGACTCAGGTAATGATTTATTTCTTAATAAGCCAGGTTAATGTTTCCTTTAGCGATAAAAGAAAAAACACTGTTTTCATTCTTGCCTTGTAATATGTCCATAATAAGTACAAATATTTTAAAAAAGGTCTGCATAAGTATATTGTGTGATATTTTTGAAGAAATAAACTGTTTCAAAATAAAAATTTCCAGCATTATGATTATTATGTTACAAGCCATTCACCTTGCTGTGAAGTTAATGACACCATTTGTTTTAGACATGGTAGTCATAATAGGATCATCTTTTCATCTTCATCCTTATGATGTATGAAAAGAAATGTTAAGTATTCTTTGTGTATATAGAATCATTTACAATGTCGTTTACCAGGAATTTCAATATGAAATATTTTTAACACTTAGAGCTCAGAATTTCCATTCTATTTTTTTTTTCTATTGTATAGGTTCTGGCCACTTAATTTATGCCTAGATATGTGGTATTTTGTGAAACAGTACAGTAAAAAACAAATACTTACAAGAAGTAAGAAGTAGACTGTATATTCCAATTTTCAAAGGACTTTGGAAAAAATATTTTGTATATTATCATAGAATCATAGAATGATTTTGGTTGGAAGGGACCTTAAAGATCATCTAGTTCCAAATCCCAGCCATGGGCAGGGACACCTTCCACTAGACCAGGTTTTTCAAAGCTCCATCCAACCTGGCCTTGAACTCTGCCAGGGGTGGAGCATCCACAACTTCTCTGGACAATGTGTTCTAGTGCTTCAGCACCCTCTGAATAAAGAATTCTTTCCGCATATATAATCTAAACCTACCCTCTTTCAGTTTAAAACCATTACTCGTCTTATCACCGTGCACCGTGATGAAGAGTCCCTCCCCAGTTTTCCTCTAGGCCCATTTCAGGTATTGAAAGGCCGTATTTGAAGTATTTGAAGAAGTATTTGAGCCTTAAAAAGCCTCCCAAATCTGAACAACCCAAGCTCTCAGCCTGTCTTCATAAGAGACATGTTCCAGCATTTTGCAGCCATCTTTGTGACCCTCCTCTGGATTCGTTCTAATACTTCCATGTCTGTCTTGTGCTGGGGCCCCAAATATTATATACATTATATATATATATATGTGTGTGTGTGTGTGTGTGTGTGTGTATAATATGTGTGTGTATATATGTGTGTATATATGTGTGTGTATAATAGCTTTACCTGGAATGTTTTAAAATTAAATCTGAACTTCTTAAACTTCTTCATTTTTTCAAGACAACATTTATAACAATAAAATTTAAACATTCTCACAGTGGACCAGATTTGTATCTGGTAGATCTAGGTGGGTTTATATCATCTGAAAGATATAACTGTGGTTTTGAAAAAAATGTGTGACTAAAAGTGGTATAGTGCAATACGTTTTTCTTACATGACAACATTTCAAGCATCAGTGCCTGATCTATATAGGAAAAATTTTAAAATACCATATAAAGCAATAAAATTAGATGAAGAAGACAGCATTTATAGAAAATTCTTGTCCTTCAAGGATCCTTCTGGACAAATTTTCCAACTATGAGAAGAACAATTTCATTCTACACTTGGTGATGACCTTGCTCAACAGTAGAGCTCAAAGTGTTGTGGTGAATGGGCTGCATCTGGCTGGTAGACTGTCACTAGCAACATTCTTGGGCCAGTCTTATTCACTATTTTTGTCAATGATTTGGATGCAGCAGTGGAGAGTATCCTCAGCAAGTTTGCTGATACTAAACTGACTAAGCTGACTTCCTGACTCCCTAAACTGATGATACAATTGAATCCCTGGAGGGATAAGAGGCCATGCAGAGGAATCTAGATTGGAGCACGGGGTGATCATCCATGACATGAAGTTCAACAAAAGAAAATGATGTACCTGGGGCAAGGTAATACTGGACACAGGAACAGGTTGGGATATGGTTGACTAGAGAACAGTTCTGTATAAAGGGATCTGGTGGTGCTGGTTGACAGCAGGCTCAACATGGATAAACAGTGTGTCCTGGCAACCAAGAGGACAAACAGCATTTGGGGATGCATTAAACACAACACAGCCATCCAGTCAAAAGAAGTGATTTTCCCTTTGTGTTTAGCATTGGTGCAGCTTCACCTTTGAATATTTTTTTATATTTATAATCCAATATTATCACACCAAAATCAGTTTGACTATACATGTTCAGCGATCAAAAAGACAGATTATTGATATCTGAAAACTTTGATACACAATTTCCTGTCATGATAATTCCTGTCATGTCATTTTGCCACAAAAATGTTGTTTGCTTTCAGAAGTTCAGGGATAAAGCTGTGATGTGAAGTATGGAATATATATATATTGGCTTACATTGTCTTTTACAGAACTTTCAGAGTTCTAACAAGTCTTCTCTTCATACAGTAACATTTGTAAAGGGATGGTAACCAACTGTAAAGACATAATTATCAAAACATATTTAAAGTGATCATAGTTGGATAAACAAATGTATTATATTGTTTGATTTCATGTAGTTTCTCATCACGGTATTTGATCAGCTCCCCCAGAATATTGACAGCAATTACAAGCAATTTGAAAGTTGATATATATATATGTATATATACAATTAAAGCAGGGAATGTAGGAACATGTATGTAGTTTTCTGCTTAGTTATTATCATTTTAGATTTTAGAAGCTATCCCTCAAAGTAAAATTAGAAATAAATTATTATTTTTATTTTTTTTTTTTACTTGTTACTAGGAAGGGGTAAAGATGTTGTACATTGAAGTCCAAATATTCAAGCCATTACTCTGCAAAAATTAAAACTTTGATCTCTAAAGAGAGTTATGGTCCAGTTTATGCTTCTGTGCAAGGGACAAGATAATTCCTGATAACTATGGTTAGAGTAACTCCAAGGTGATGGGACAGGTGAAATAGTTAATCCAAGTTTAACAATGCTCTGCTGAAATTGGATGGAAATGAACACTGAGTAGTGAAAAACTGAAGCTGTAGTTTTACCATCTCATTCTTGACTTTCCAATCCGTTATGTCACCCCCATGTTTAAAGCATAAACTGAATATAGTGAAAGGCTCCAACAGTTAAGTCTGATCACTGAATTAAAAATAATAACAATTAAAAAAAAAATGTTAAAGGGTAACATCTAGCAGTTTTAAATGCTCACATGGAGAGTTGAACTCTAATGACAGAGGCTTCTTCAGTTTACCACACAGAGGTTATGATGGAACTGAAGCTAGGTCTAAACAAATTAAGAGTAATGTTAAATAGACACTTCAGAACAATTAGCCAGAGAGACTGACAAAATCCTTATGAAGAGTTGTTTTCTTTGAGAATTTGGTTTTATTCAAACAGGGCTTAATTTCAGGGATGCATATAGTATATGTATCTTAAAGAAAATGGTCACCTATTAGTAACTTCTGGCTTTATGATCAGTTTGTATATTAATATATTGTACCTCGAGTACTATACTACTGTATAGAGTACTACTTAGAATATATTATATTGCTGTGAATTCTTGCAATCCTTATTATAATGACTATGTCTATGTATTAAAATATTTCCTTGCAAATATAGATCCATTTCCTGATTAAGAACAGGTGAAAATAAAACTAGATTATTACAATTGCAATGAAGTGTATATCCTAAAATATTTGCTGTAAGAAATACCTGGGGCACTTTATACATGTCATTATACATGCTATGAAAAAAGAAAAAAAAATCTAATAATGAATGACTATTAGTAACATTTGATTGGAGTATGATTTAAACTAAAGTTTATTCTTTAAAAACACAGTTTTATTACTGTTCTTCTGATCAGTAAATATATTTTATGCTATTTGGTCAATGCGTTATAAGAGACAGCACAAGATTGGATCATAAATATGATATTGGATCATAAATGTGGATCGGAGTGTTCTTCGATGTATATAGATATATAAAAGTCCAGAGTATGACTACTGAAGCTTTATCAATGACCTGAAGACCCAAATTTCCTTTTTTTTTTTTGTATTTTTTTCTCAAAATTTTCCTAGTTACAGTGGCATATTCGAAATATATATATATATATATATATATATATTATATATATATAATATAATATATATAATATAATATAATATAATATAATATAATAATATAAAATATAATAATTTATAATATAATATTATAATATATAATAATATATTATAATATTATAATATAATAATATATTATTATATTATAATTTATAATATAATAATATAAAATATAAAATAATATAATAATATAATATAATATAATATAATATAATATAATATAATATAATATATAATAATATAATATATATATATATATATATTTATTTATTTATTTATTTATTTATTAGGGAGAACAACTAACCTATTTTAAACTCTCCTAAACAAGTTGCAATCAAAAGCAAAGGGTGATGGTCGGAGACTCTTCCATAGTTAATGTATAATATTAGTTATTGCTAAATACTTCCGGAAATGTTCCTTCAGGGAACAGAATGATGAACATTTTGTTGTTGTTGTTTTGTTGTTGATTTTTTTCCCCTTGGAGTTATGAGTTCAGTATTCTCCACGATATATGACATTGGAGTCATTTCTAAAAATACCCAAAAGTAGAACATACAGTTCCTAAAAAGAAGATGATTGCAAGAGATTGATGGTTTTGTAGCTGAAACTGATTTATTGTCTTTCCAGACCATTTGTCTCTGACACTAAAATATTGAAGTAAGTCATAAATGTTTTACAGAAATAAAAACAGATGGAGTGAATTAGTCTTCTATTATTTAACACAGAAAAAATATATATTCCCTTAAGAAACAAAATGATACAACAGTCCAGAACCATTCCATGTTTCTTATTATTCTAATACTTAAATCTTTGTTTTAATACTTCATATAGGAATAGTAGACTCACATTTGTGAAAGGAAGTTTTCAATAACAAAGCATGTAGAAATTTTTATATACTTATTTTAATATTTTGCATAATCATATTTTCCACAATATTTATATACTGTGTCAGTATCTGGTATCATTAAGACATAAAATAGATTTTCAGTTAGAAGCTTTCCTTAATAGAAGTTTCCTTAAGCCTATGCTGGAACCTCTTACCTTATAGCCATTACTTAGTTATTATTTCAGCCATTTTTATACTTTACTAATTTAGAGAGCAACTCTCGAACAGAGAACAATCCACTGTCATAACCTCTTTTGTATAAAGGGCTAGGTATCTGTGCTGATGTGCCCACAAATCTTTCATGTATGCCATGTTACCCATGATAACTATATTTACGGGACCCAATAACTGCATTTACTAGACAGATTTCCTTTGTGTGTTGGTAAGTATTTTTGCTTTTTTTCCTTGACTGCTTCAGACAAAGAAGATTCCAAAAGATGTGGTGATAATTATTTTATGAGCCTATAAACAGTACTCCATGAAATAAAGTGGATACAAGAACCTTCAACAACAACTGATTTAAGTTGTTGTCATTTCCTTCTGGTGCAGCTGGGGTGGGATAACTGCTGATGATGTTGTGAAAACAGCTGCAAAAACTATTCAGCCAACCAAAGCTGTCTGGTAGTGAGCTGCTGAATACAAGCTGCTGCTTATTTGCAATAATGGCATCCTACCAGGGAGCACTTTTTATTTGTTGCTATAGTAGCTTGAGAGTTGTGCTAGGTAGGAATTTCTGAGGTCCTAGGTCCTATTTCCAGATGGTAATCTGTTGCACCCCATGCATGACTAAAGGCCAAAAGATGAGCTAAGAAACTTGGGATATGCTCTGCCAATGACAAGTGCAAAGTGAAGAAGCTTTTCTTCTGTATCTGATTGTAAGAGACAACTGTCTGTGTGGACACAGCAACTAAGTAATATGCAATAGTTAATGTGTTCAGCTTTTTTTGAGCAGGATGCTGTGTGCAAATCACAGAGAGTTGAAATGGATAATTTTGTTTTGGAGACACTTTCTAGACTGAAAATATGCCCTCACTGTTCATTTGTTTGGCTAGCATGGTGATATAAACCCTGAAATATTAAATGAAAACATTATCAATAATAATAAGTAATGGATGCATACCTACTTGGTAGCATTATAGAGACAAGTCCTTCCTGAAGCAGGGAGGTTTATACATATACATATATATACAAATAAGAAAAATATTTTATTTTGTAAGATAGGAAGTTTTTACTGTCTGTATTCTAAAATACCTACCTTCTTGCCTCCTTTGACATTTCATCAAATTACTTAGCAATTTAATGAGCCTGCATTTTTAAATGAGTTTCTCTGATTTGAATGTTGATAGCCCCTGGCAAATGTAAGACAATTCATTTTAGCACTGATATTCTCTTCTGTGGATTAAATTATTCTTCATTCATCTAATGCCTCCTGTGAGCCAAATAAAAACAGGTATATGACTACTGAAACTTACTTAAATATAAAAGCATGATTGTACAGCTCATATGAAAGTAATTCTTGTAGACACCTTTTTAAAGAATTATAACTTTACCCACTGGCTCAAGGATAAATAAATATTGTGAAAAGAGTTTGAAAAATTGATAGTTAAGCAAAGTTTTCCTTCTCTTCTTGACTGTTTTCTTATATCCTCTGGAAATGTTATTGCCAGTGGACAAAATGGGAACAGTTTTTGTGGTTCGTTTTGAAAGTTAGACTCAAATATGAACTTTTAATTCAGAACAGTGATCTCTCCCACCCAAAATCACACACACTCAAAAAAAGTCTGTGTTGCTTTGAAAACAGTGATACATAAAATTTCTGGAATTAAATATACTCTCTGTGTCTTGAAATGGTGAAGAGAATTTAAGATGTTTTAAATCAAATTTAGTACTGATGTTCACCGACACAAAATAGGAAAACATGATTTTACACAGTGGTTGTGGAATTTTCAAAGCCACAAAGCCTTATTGGACTGATTTACCTAGTTAGAGAGCTCAGGGATTTCACCTCCTGTATCTACTGATTGTCTTTCAAGTTCAGTTGTTAATCTTTTCAGAAACTGGGTTCATAGTTCCCTAGCCATGCTGAAAATGTGGCTTTTGAGGATCATCATAGTGGAAACACCATGCATCTTACAACATTCACAGAGTGGGCAACTGTGTAACTGTAGGGGTTTTTAGGAATGAGTATGTTATGTTTCCATCATAGCAATATCTTCATTCTGTCAATAGAAAGGTATGTCAAGAAGTGTTTCCTAACAGCAAATGTACATTTGCTGACAAAAACATTGTATAACAATTTGAGCAGTTCTTTCAGTGTATTTCCTTTCCAGACCTGAAACATTTTAAGTGGCAAGCAAATAGAACTGTGAATTGTTATTCATAGCTATGATGAGACTTTATCATAAAAAATAAAATCAATATAACTGGAAAATCTCATGAAGGAGAGGGATATTGGAATCATACAGATATCAGATTTTCTCATCAGACTGTTTATCAGTTAGTTTTAGCAGTTAGATTTAACTAGAATGTTTAAAAGGCAGTCAGATTTCAGTCTTGTCATGAGGTAGTTGTCCTTACAAAACACATTTCAAAAGTTTGACAGTTAATATATTGACATAGAATGTTCTACTGTACACTTGGTCCCATTTTATTCTTTGTTACATTATTTTGTTATAGATGGAAGGGAACGAGAATTTGCCTCTGTTCCAGCTTTCTTTTGAATTTGGAATAAATTATTTTAAATTCAGTTTTGCTTTACCTTCTTTTATTTTGGAAACAAGGTTGTCAAGTGATTAGATTTCTTATGTTTTAACAACTTTATGTCCTAGGTTTAGAGACAAAGGATGATAGTATGTAACAGCCCTTTCCAGAACAGAGGAGTTCCTTATGATAGTTGTTGTTTATTGATATGACACCTTAATGACAAGGAAGGAACAATATAAAATGTTTATTTATGTCATGTCCAATGTGCGCTATGAAGCAAAAAAGGCCTGGAGAACACAAAGTTTTTTAAAGGTGATATTTAGAATGACTTGGAAATCTATGCATGAAACTATTTGGAGACTAGAACTAGATTCAGCATATTGCCTTTGGGAGTCATCTTCAAAGGTCAGAAAAGGGAGCTCCTGTGTTATAGTGGTATGGCTACTGCAGAATACAGTAAAACTTTACTGTTTTACTTTTTATTTATTTATTTAATAGATACATCCATTTGCATTACAAAACTTAAAACTCCCGAGAGAACTTTGCCATACTGATGGAGAAAGGTTAAGAGAAAAAAGAATGTTTCTTAATCTAAATCTCTCCATCAAAACACATTTATTTATTTATTTATTTATTTATTTATTTATTTATTTATTTATTTATTTTTCTCCTCTAGGGAAATAGTTGTGGTCTTGAATAGGGCAATAGCTTTTGAAAAGCTCCCACTAAGTAAAGTTCAGCTATTGGAAGAACAGGAGATGAATTGACAACTAAGGAAGCTAGAAAAAATATACAATCATGTGACTGTAGTTTGGAGAGTTTAATGTGACTGCATGCAGAGAACCATATAAGATGACTTTTATCACATTCCACAGACAATCTGAGCTTATTTTTTCTTACTTTCAAGTATTTTTCTTTGCAACTTTTATTTTTATTTTTTAATTAAATATTAAACTATGCTATGGATTAAGCAAAGGTGAAAGAACTCTTCCTGCATAATAGAGTATGTCAATCACTCTGTCCAGACTTAAGGACATTATATTAAAAAAAAATAAAATACCATATTAAGGTTAATAAAGTAAATAACAAAGTGAAAAAACACAGAAGTTTGAATAATATTTTATAACTGCTATGAACTTCTTTCCAGAATATTCTGCTTTGGCATTTATTTCCTTTTTACTTCTAAAAATTCAGTGCAAGAATGCTAAGAAAAAACAAACATATATATTTTTGAAAGCTATAGAACTACTATTATAAACACTGTCAGAATTTAGAATTATATGAAAATTAGTTTATTTTATTTTTTTTTTCTCACTGGATGTTTTGGGATTTCCAGGTAAGGTTTCCTTAAAAAAAGATGCTAGCCTTTAGCAGCTGTATTTGTAATCATTTCACTCTCTTGACTTTATCTATAGTATCTATAGTTGTTTAGTTTAATTGGAGTAATTTTGTTTTATATTAATTCTTCATCATTACAATTCCTCATCAATAAATATTCTTGGAATATTTACACATATCAGCAAATGCAGGCCCTTTCTGTAAATCTTTTCATTTTTGCACTAACAACGGTGTGAGTCAGGATAGAGTCTATTAAGGATGATATCTTTATGAAGTAAAGAGTGAGAGGTGTATTGGGCTCAGTCATTTATACTGAAATATTTACAGTGAAAGTTTACACTAGCTTCGAATACATCTGACAGTCTCTCACCATTTTTTGTTCTCAGAAACAAAAGACTTTAATAGTTCTCAGTGATTGCTAAAAAGGATAAAAATTGTTTGCTAGTTTGCTTTCTGGGAACTGAAGACAGAAAACATCAGGCCTATTCTCTTCCGTGAGGTGGAAAAAAAAAAAAGACATTTATTAAAAAAAAAAAAAAGAAGTGAAACTGAAAATTCAAAATAACTTATTTGATATAATATTAACTGGCTAAGCTGTCACAAGACATGGGGCCTCTAAAATATTACCTTTCTGCTTTCTTTTGCTTTTAAAATAGATTCTCTACAAAACTAGACTACAGGTGCTGGCAAGAATACATATTTGTAAAACTCACCATTGTCACTCCAAATGGTAACTGGGAACTCTTCTGTGGCAAACACATTACACTTTGTTAAGAGAAATTATTTATAAGTAATCTGATTTTCAGCTTCTCTTTGATAAATCAATCAAAGGATCACCTGAGATAGAACCTGTGCAAAAGGCCTTAATACCTTGCTTTTTCATTCAGGAATCTTAATTATGGATTGAAGACTTTAAAAATTACATGGTAAGTCTATAATTAGGAGACTCGTAACTAGTTTTAGTCTCAAATAGCTTCATATACAATTGGAGGACAAAATATGCAGCTGTGGCAGGGATGAAAGGAGTCAGAAATCTCCATGATGCTGAAAGTCACTACATTGTATGAAAGTACAGCAATCAGGAACCTCTTTACAATGCCGGAGTCATTACATTGTATGAAAATATAGCTTTGGTCACTGAGATGTTATGATTTTTATTTTGACTCAGCCAGACGAGAAGGAGGGGAAGGGGTGGGGTGGTAGGGTTGGGGGGGCGGGGAGAGTGGACAAAGGGGCTACAATCCTCTTTGACGTTGCAAGTTTTTAACACATGAATTCTCATCAACTATTTTTCAATGGTCTTGGGAATCTGGAGAGGTCCCAATAAATGGGAAGCTGGGAAATGACCCAATTTGGACAAGATTTTTCCAATTTGTCCAATTTTTTTACCCTGAGGAGGGTAAGAAAAAAATACTCTGGTAATTATAGGCCTGTCAGTTTCACTTCAGTGCCTGGCAAAATTAATGAAAAGATTGTTCTGTGAGTTGTTGAAAAACACCTGAAAGACAATACAGTCTTTGGTCATAGCCAACATGGATTCAGGACGGGAAAGTCCTGTTTAAATAACTCAATTTCCTTCTATGGTAAGGTTACCCATGTAATTGATTATCTAGTTGATGTGATCTTTTTAGATTTCAGCACAGTTTTTGACATTGTTTCTAATAGTATCCTTCTGGACAAAATACCCACAATACAACTGTGACAAATACAAGATACAATGGGTGAACAATTGGCTGACGGGTCAACTCAAATGGTTATAGTGAACAGTTACATCAGTCTGGCAACCAGTCACTAGTGGGGTTCCCCAAGGCTCTATTTTAGGGCCAGTTAATATTTTAGAATATATTCTTAATATTTTTATATCTTATACATATATGTTTATCTGGATGCAGGAGTCAAACTAAGTAAATTTGCAGATAATATTAAATTAGAAGGAGCTGTTAACTCCCTTGAGTCACAATATTAGAAGGACAGAACTATTAGTATCCAAATGAGGGCAACAAAATGAGGGTAACAAAATGGTGAAGAAGACAAGTGTGAGCAGCATCTGAGATCATTTGGTTTGTTCACCTCATAGATGAGAGAGACCTCATTGCAGTCTATGGCTTCCTCACAAGATGAAGTGTAGGGGGATGTGTTCATTTCTCTCTGATGACAAGTAATAGGACCTGAGGGAATGGCATGAAGATAGAACAGGAGTGGTTCGGATTGGATGTTAGGAAAAAGTTCTTCACTGGGAGGGTGGTCAGGCACTGGAACAGGCTTCCCAGGGAGATGGTCATAGCAACAAGCCTCTAATACCTTAAACTATCTGTCACTGCTTTCAAATTTATCTTGAGCTGTTCTTTACCTGTACTGATCACCACTGAACTACAGCAGATCTTCTATCATCTTTTCTTCTGTACTGAAACATTGCTACAGGGTGTAAACAGTTCAGAAAGAGATTGCAGCACCAGGTAACAGTGTTTCTTTAATCAGAAAGACCAATATACTCTACAAATTGCTATCTATAGCGACATCTAACCCATATATTTCTATCTTAGCAATCACTGTAGCAACATCTGTAAAGCCTGTTACAGACAATTAAAGGTAGACATTAAGAATTTACCTCCATAACTACATGTATATAGTCTGGAAGAGATTTGCTTTGATTTTATGTGTTGATCCTGCTCCCTTACTACTCCTGTTAGTAACATTACAAGTAAAAATACAAAGGCATCCTTGGACATCCAAGTCTGCATTTCCAAATTGCTGATTCTTATTAGCCCCGTACTATTCTTCTTTCTGCTCTCCCCTCCCCTCCCCTCCCCTCCCCTCCCCTCCCCTCCCCTCCCCTCCCCTCCCCTCCCCTCCCCTCCCCTCCCCTCCCCTCCCCTCCCTTTCCCTCCCCTCCCCTCCCCTACGTACTGCTGTACCTACTAGTATTAACCAGTCAAATACAGGTAGTATTGACTATTTTAATTCACTGACATTCATCAGTGGCTTCGCTAGTAGGTCGAGGGAGGTGATTGTCCCGCTCTACTCTGCGCTGGTGCGGCCTCACCTCGAGTACTGTGTGCAGTTCTGGGCACCACAGTATAAAAAGGACATGAAACTGTTGGAGAGTGTCCAGAGGAGGGCTACGAAGATGGTGAAAGGCCTGGAGGGGAAGACGTACGAGGAACGGCTGAGGTCACTGGGCCTGTTCAGCCTGGAGAAGAGGAGGCTGAGGGGAGACCTCATCGCAGTCTACAACTTCCTCGTAAGGGGGTGTCGAGAGGCAGGAGACCTTTTCTCCATTAACACCAGCGACAGGACCCGCGGGAACGGGGTTAAGCTGAGGCAGGGGAAGTTTAGGCTTGACATCAGGAGGGGGTTCTTCACAGAGAGGGTGGTTGCACACTGGAACAGGCTCCCCAGGGAAGTGGTCACTGCACCGAGCCTGTCTGAATTTAAGAAGAGATTGGACTGTGCACTTAGTCACATGGTCTGAACTTTTGGGTAGACCTGTGCGGTGTCAAGAGTTGGACTTGATGATCCTTAAGGGTCCCTTCCAACTCAGGATATTCTATGATTCTATGATTCATCATCAATCACATAGGAAATACTGATTTTAAACACAGTATGATAAGATTATTGTCTAAATCTTTGGTCTAGGTCCAATAGGTCCAATCTTTTTTTTTTTTTTTTTTTTTTTTTTTTTTTTTTTTTTTAGTGTAGGAGTGTATGCCTGATCTTATTATTTTTTCTTCTTTATTTTTTTTCTTTTCTTTGTGTACTTCCCAGAGTTCCCATCTTCCTTACTGTTGTTGTTAGATTACAGTAAGTAGTGATTCTTACATATTATTCTTAAATTTATGAAAGTATGTACTAATACCTGTTCTAAAAGACCAAATAGAGACCTCTGAACATGTCAGCAATGTATTTTTATCATACTTTCTTAACCCTAATCTGTCCCTAGAGATGTATTGTCCATTAACAAAGAGACTGAAATTAATAGCTTTCTTCATGTATTCAATTTGTTTATTCTGGTTTAGAGCTAATAATCAAAGGTCTAAAAGTGATGTGACAGTTTTCATACAAGGCTGTGAGTGTAATATCAATTGTGTTGATATGGTGCCTATCTAAATGTTAATCAGTTTTGACTATAATATACTTATCTTTTCTTAGTTCTGAGAGCAAATGTCATATCAAATGATGATGTAGAATATATATATATATATATACATGAGGAAAATTCCTCTGTTTAGTAAATAAAGTTTTGAATTAAGTTATTTAATTATTTGCTTAGAAAACCAAACCACCACAACAATGAATGATTACAATAAGTGAGTAAAGGATAGAGAATGAACTTTGTCCAGGCTTGCTAGGCAGAGAGAACAGAAAATACAAAATACAATACTAGAATGTGGTAGATGTTTGATGGTGATGAAGAAGTCTTAGATGTAGCAGAACAGAATAATTTATAGTTGGATATTGCCTGAGCAACTTTGGTGTCATGGATGAAATTATATACTTCACTTGTATTAGAGAAGCAGCAATATATTTTTGTGTGAATGTGATCTAACATAGCTCAATCAAAAGTAAGACAACAACTTAACTAGATTCAAGATGGCTAGGTACACTTGAGCATTTACTGCATAAAGGACAGGGTAAGTCAGATGCATCAGGGAGACTCTCCCTTTGGGTCACTAAATTCAGAGTAAACCCCTTTGCTTTCTTAATTTTTGAAGGAATAAGGATAAGGGGCCTAAGTACAGCTGAATTCAATCCCAGTCCCAGACTTGTTCAACAGTTTATGTCTAAAGATTATTTATGCACAATCAAATATATAATCTTAGCAAAATTTACAAAGTTTAGTAACACTTTAGTCGCTTACTGAGAATCTTTTGCAGCAAGGAATCTCAAGTGAGGAGAGAGGTCATTGCAGAAGGCATGACCTTAAGAGGTACCCCTACTCAAGAGGGGGTCTGTCATGCAGCCATCTGCCATACAGAAAAGCTCAAAAGGCTCTCAAAATAGTCATAATGTGTTTTAGTGCATGCTTCATTGGCCCTCATTTGTTGAGCAAGACATCTGTCTGTCAGTTTCCCCATCACCCAGTTTGAGCCAATACTGTGATTTCTATCTTCCTAAGCAAGGACTTAGATATAGCCAGTACACTGTATAGCCAGTACACTATCTACCTGGACAAGGCCTTGGGTGCAATGACCACTGTTTAAACAAAATAATGGCCAGACTGAAGGCAGGGACTGCAGAACACACTGTCACATTTCAGAGATGAATAATCATAGAATCAAAAAATCTTTAAGGTTGGAAAAGACCTCCAAGATCATCTGGTCTAACTGTCCACCTACTACCAATATCACCCACTAAATCATGTCCCTAAGTACCATATCCAACCTTTCCTTAAACACTCCAAGAGATGGTAACTTTACCATAAATACAAATTAAAATGTGAAGTATAATCTTTCCTGATGGCTCTTCCAAAAATACTAGATTAAATTCTGGCAGTCAAGAACTTTGTAGAAATTATTTGCTTCATTTTTGAGTGTTGCTTAATTATGACATTGGAAGTTTTCTAACCAAAGTAGATAAACCCAAATAAAGGACAAAACCCTAAACAGTCAATGAGTAAAAATATCAATTTCATTTTAGATTAGTTAGCTAGTTAGTTAGTTTTTCTCTTGCTACTTGAATAAACAGAAATTTAAACAAGAGTCCCAGGTCATTGTCTTGCTTTTATAGAAAATGAGATTCAGCAGTAAATCATAATAGCAGAAGAAATACATTTGGTACCCAAAGGTAAAGACTAGTCTGAAATTAAATGTATCAGATTTTAGATCATGAACCAAAGGTTCTCACATTAAGAGAAGTTAGGAACATAGTTGTAGGTTCTTGTAAGACTTCATGAATTCTGGACTAGACAATCCTGGTAATGCCAGAATTAAATTGGAAATGAGAAAAGAAGATCTGGATAATGCTGTCCATTACTTGTAGTGTGAAAATGACTTGTTAATATGATACAGATGGAAAAAAAAATGTAGTAAAGCTTGCAGTTTAAAGACAAGTCAGATAATATGATGAAAAAGTCAAAAATAAGAATGATAAGGTAATAAAATTCCAAAATCCATAATGACCATATACACCATTGTAATTATCATAGAATTACAGAATCACAAAGTCACAGAACTGTAGGGGTTGGAAGGGATCTCAAGTGATCATTGTGTCCAACCCCCAAAATGTTGGAGTTGTTGAGTACTGTACTTGTTGAGTTAATGTACTCAACATTATGTTGAGTAATGTTAGAACTATTTATATTTCATCATGGAAAATTGGTAGTAAATATAAATACAATAGATATATAAAATAAAATATAAAATACAAAATACAAAATATAAAATATAAAATATAAAAATAAACCATGTTAATCAAGTAAACGTAAAATTTCAGTAAGAGAAAAGACAGGGCTTAGGCAGATATTAAAGATTTAGATAGAGTGTTGTTTTTTTTTTTTTTTTTTTTTTTTTTGTTTTGTTTTGTTTTGTTTTGTTTTGTTTTGTTTTTCCCCATAAAGATATCTTCTTACCCTCATCTTCTGTTATACCATGTGAAAAGCCTTAAACGTAGATTCATGAATGGTAAAAGCAATTTGGAGTTGATTTCCAAGTAATGTCTCAGTGGATATGCCACTTCCCCCACACTATGAAACTTGCTACCTGTTCAAAGAATGTGAAGAGGGGAAAGGAGTAGAGGTTTCCATAGTAACCTTTAGTAGTTCAAAGTAAAATTGTATAAAATGAAGTCATTATCACTCAGCAACTAAGGAAGGCAGCTCAGCAGATGAAGATGCCAAGTTGTAAATGACTACCAGCGAGTATCTTTTTTTTTTTTTTTTTTCCCCACCTAAAATATTAGTGTGCCTTTTTGGGAAAAATAAACAAATAAATAAATACTGTTCTACTGTGTTTAACAATTCCAAAATTTGATTTTTAATTCAGAAACAGTGTAAATACATCTTGTGACTTAGTGTTTGAGAATGCATGTTGGTATCCATGGTAACCCAGAAGATCGCAAAGATCACACTGTTCATTTATTGGGAATATGAACAGATTGTTTGTCTCCTGGTAAACTACAAATGTCTTGTTACTATATGGCTGGGAATAATAAAATAAAATAAAATAAAATAAAATAAAATAAAATAAAATAAAATAAAATAAAATAAAATAAAATAAAATAAAATAAAATAAATAAAATAAAATAAAATAAGGATAAAAGAGCTTTCATTTCACTTGTCCTGCAGTCAAACAAGATAGATGATAGATAGATAGACAGATAGATAGATAGATAGATAGACGTTTTCCACTCCAAAAAAATGCTAATATAAAATAACTTGAAAAGTCTTTTAAGTAATTAATTCCTGAAATGATCCTGAGAGACCAAACCGACCTATTGAACAAAAATACTTTCTCATAATCAATAGATGAAAATAAAGTCTTAAAGGGAAGGTGGGTGGAGAAACTACAACAAATCTTTTTGATAATTTCTTTATACTCCATCTTACCACTTAACTATAACTAGAGAGTCACTAGTAAGCTGTTGATCCCTAAGGGCTTTTAGCGAATTGCTGACTATGGGTGAAAAATGTGTTGGAACATATTGTAATTAAGTTACCTCTTTATACAGAAAACCTGATACAAGTGAATATGAAATAAACATATTCCAACTCAGGGAGAAAGGGGCTTGCTTGTTTGGGCCTTTTGTTTATTTGTTTGATTCTTTGATTTTCCCTGAATAAACACTTATTGAGCATGAAGAATTTTTAATAGTTATTTAACTTGATAGTTTACATTTTAAAATGCTTCTATTAAAAATATCTTTATCCTTACTGGTAGCCTAAGAAAACATGATCATATACCTAATGGCAATTTTCCAACCCCATTTGGGCTACTCAGAGAATAATCTGAAAACTGTTGATGGGAAGTAATGATGAATTCCATGCTGTTGCCTTGCTTGAGCCCTCAGATTATGAGTTCAAGACCTAGCAAACTATCTTTATCTCAGCCCATGAATTCTCACACTTTTGCCTTTCTGATTTTCTCCTCCATCCCATCTGAGTAGAGTAAGTGATTGGCCATGTGGTACCAGCATTCCTGAGTGGGAAAAAGATATTGGCAGCGTATGAAGTGGTTCAAGCTGCTTCAGATGTGTTTTGTATTGAAGCATAGCTGCTCTAGGCACCCCAAGTACCAGTGCAGGGATGGATGTTCAAAGGGAGGGTCCCTTCAACACATCATGCTGAACAATAAAACTGGGGAGAAGTTGTCTGGGGGGGCTACCATTGCTCAGGGACTGGATGGGCATCATTCCACAGCTTGTAAGCAATTGAATTGTGCAACACATTGTTGTTGTTTTATTTTATACCCAGACACCAGCCCAGGTGTGTGGCTATAGCTGTTATCAAAGTGTTAAAAGCAAAGATGGTAATGAGTCAATAAAACAGTAGAAGTAAAAGCAGACATTAATTAACACTGGACTCAAACATACAGTAAGACAAATAAGCCAAGCACACAAACTTGCCAATTAGCTGCCAAATAGCCATAACATCCATAAATTTGGTCTAGCACACCCCACATTCCAATCAAATACATCATCATCTCAAACCCTTTGATCCTCACATTGAGTACCAAAAAGGACTGTTGTGGTTTAAACCTGACAGACAGCTAAGTACCACATGGCTGCTCACTCATTCTCCCCAGGTGGAATAGGAGAAAGATAAAGGGTTGAGATAAATGTAGTTTACTAAGTACAGCAAAAGCTGTCCATGCAAGCAAGGCAAAACCAATGAATTCAGTCACTACTTCCCTTCAGCTGACATGTTCAGCCATTGCCAGGAAAGCAGGGCTTGTTACATGTAACAGTTTCTTGGGAAGGCAAGTGACATCAGTCCAAACATCTTGCCCTCCCTCCTTTTTTGATGATGTCATATTGTATGGGGTATCCCTTTGGTAAGTTTGAGTCAGTTGTCCTGCTGCGTCCCTCCTATCTTCTTTCTAGGGATGTACCTCTAGCCACCTTACTAGCAGGGCAGCATAAGAAGCAGACATGTCCTTGACTCTGTAACCACTGCAACAACCAAAACTTTTGGTATATTATCACAACTGTTTTAATCAAAACTCCAATATTCAGCATCATATGAGGCTCTATGCATAAAATTAACTCCATTCCAGCCCAAAACATGAGATATTGTTATGCTGATTGTCCTGGTTTCAGTTAGGACAGAGTTTCTTCCTAGTAGCTGGTAGAATGCTATGTTTTGGCTTAGGATGAGAAGAGTGCTGATAACACCCCGATATTTTAATTGTTGCAGAGCAGTGCTTACACCAAGCCATGGACGTCTCAGCTTCTTGCTCTGTCCTGCCAACAGGCAGGCTGGGGGTGCAGCAGGAGCTGGGAGGGGACAGACCCAGGACAGGTGACCCAAACTAGCCAAAGAGGTATTCCATGCCATCTGACATCATGATAAACAATATATAGGGTTGGCTAGCTGGGGTGAGGGGGCCAGACTGCTCGGGGTTAGGCTGGGCATCAGTCAGTGGGTGGTGATCAATAACATTGTGCGTCGCTTGTTTTGTACACATTATTAGTAGAAGTACTATTATCATCATTATTATTATTATTGTTATTATTATTATTGTTATTATTATTATTGTTATTATTATTTTCCTGTCTTAATAAACTGTCTTTATCTCAACTCTGAAACTTCACTTTCCCATTTCTCTCCCCCATCCCAGAAAGGGAGGGGGGAGAGTGAGCTAACGGCTGTGTGGTTTTTAGCTGCCGGCCGGGTTAAACCCACGACACCGATTTTGCTGTAACATCTACTGGGATGGAGACCAGTGTCCAACCAGTCTCAGAAGTAAAAGTGGGGTGTTCCAGTTCCTTCTTCACAGGCTGGGTGAAGATATGTGTACAGGGTCTCTAGGAGCACATAACCTCCAGCACTGTTTGGGTAGGATTTCTAAGATCTCCTGTAATTTCCACTCATGATACCTAATTTTAAGAGAAATTTTCTGTTTCAGATGTGGGAGTTTGGCCATGGGGGTCAACAAGCCCCATGGTTGGTGATAACATCCGACTCCTAACGGTGAGGCCATCAGGAATGTAGAGTTTAGACAGAACAAAGAAGGGTGATTGAGGAGACACCATGCTGTCTCGGGTTGCTTGTTCTCCCTCCCTTAAGGCATGGAAGTTGCTGGGTGTTTGCTGGTTGCCTGGCAAAGTTGTTGACCAATGAATAGTGAGTGGAAAAGTACTGCTGTAGGGTGAAGAAGGGAGCCTGTCCTAGATATGGGGATGCAAGAAAGAATAATGAAGTTAAGCCCTCAAAATGAGAGATGAAGTTAGGCCCTTAGTAGGAGAGAGATGAAGTTATGCCATCAATAAAGAAGCAGCAGTTACTGATCCTAAAAGAACCCTTGTGTCTGTGTGGTCATTTCGTCACACTTATGCAGGACTTCAACCTGCCAGATACCAACTAGGAATATTACAAAGCTGAGACAAACAAATCCAGGAGATTCCTGAAGCACCTTCATGACAACTTCTTGGTACAGGTACTAAGAGAGCCAACTAGGAAAGGTGTCATCCTGGCCCTGTTGCTTGTAAACAGGGAGGGTCTTGTGGGTGAAATGTCAATAGGTGGCTGCACCGGCCATAGTGACCATGAGGTAGTAGAATTCAAAATCTTTGGTGATAGTGAAACATGGGATTAGAAGAGATTAAGGAGAGTGATTAAGAATGAATACGTGCTACACTTGCGAGGTACTGTGCCTGTGCTGTGCTTAGGCCTCCAGATAACAGGAGCCCCTAGGACCCCGAGAACCAGACCAAACCAACCTTATGGCCCAGATTGTGACCAAGACCTTTGAGAGCATGCGCAAAGAGACGAGGTGAAAAATTCAACCCTGATGAAGACATCTTATTTCATCCTCATGACCCTCAGCGCCCACCACCAAAAGGCACTGTGCAAGCACAGATGGGAGGAGTTTATGGAAATGACTCCTTGGAACTAATTTTAATCTGAAGTGGGGACAGTTTATGAATATGTGTAGGCATATTGTGAAACTTCATGTGTATGTAATTCTTTTCTGCATATAACCAAGGCAAGTTGCCATGTCAGAAGTGTACGACTTTGGTGGGACTACCCTGTGTGCCGCCCACCGCTGAATAAACATACCTGCTTTACAATCTTATTTATTGTGGAGTCAGTTTTCCGTGAGTCAACAGGAAGAAAACTGCCACCAAAATTTCAGCCCTGGATTTGGAGAAGCCAGACCCCCTGCAAAACTGCTTTTAAAGACTCTTAAGAGTGCAGGAACAGGCAATTCCAAAATATCAGAAATCAAGCAGGAGGGGCAGAAGGGCATCTTGGCTGAGCAGAGAACTTCAAGAGCTTGGGTGGAAAAAGAAAGTGTATGGCCACTGGAAGCAAGGTTGAGTGACTACAGGGATGTTCCTCACATTTGTAGAGGGTGTCCAAAGCTCATTTACAGTTGAAGCTGACCAGCAGTGTGGGGGACAATAAAAAAGGCTTATTAAAGTATGTTAACGGGACAAGGAGGACCAGAGAAAATGTTCCAATATTGATGAGGGTGGTCACTTCATAAACAGGGAAATAGACATAGCAGAGATGTTTAATGCAAATTTTGCCTCTGTCTTCAAAACCAGTGATGAGCTCTGGGATCCCAGCTGCCTGAGTTGGAGGACTGTAACAGTGGGAACAGTAAACTCGCAGTTAACCCCAAACTTATTCAGGATTTGCTGCTCCACCTGGATGCATATAAGTCCATAGAGCCTGATGGGATTTATCCGAGTACTCAGAATGTTGACTGAGGTCATTGTGGGACCTCTCTCAATAGTTTTTCAATGGCCTTGGGAATCTGGTGAGGTCCCAGTCAAATGGAAGCTGGAAAATGTGGTCCTAATTCTCAAGATGGGCAAGAAAGAAGATGCTGGCAATTACAGGCCTGTCAGTTTCACTTCAGTGCCTGGTAAAATTATTGAGAAAATTATTCTGGGAGTTATTGAGTTACTGAAAAACACCTAAAGGACAACACAGTCATTGGTCAGAGTCAACATGGGTTCACAAGGGGAAGGTCATGTGTAACAAACTTAATTTCCTTCTATGACAAGATCACCCATCTAGTTGATCAAAGGAAGCCAGATGATGTAATCTTTATTTCATTAGAGCTTTCAGTACTGTTTTTCACAGTATCCTTCTGGACAAAATGATCAGAATACAGTTAACTAAAAGCATAATAGGACAGTTGAACAATTGGCTGATGGGTTGGGCACAGAGGGTTCTTCTAAATGGAGTGACATCAGGCTGGCAACCTGTCACTAGTGGGGTTCCCCAGGGCTCCATTTTAGGACCAGTCCTCTTCAATGTTTTCTTAAACAATTTGAATGAAGGACTTGAGAGTTTTTTGAGCAAGTTCAAGGATGATACCAAATTGGGTGGAGCTGTTGACTCCATTGATGGTGGTGAGGCCTTGCAAAGAGATCTGGATAAATTAGAGAGCTGTGCAATCACCATCGATATGAAGTTTAACAAAAGCAAGTGCCAGATTCTGGACCTGGGAAGGGGCAATCTTGGCTATATGTACAGACTGGGGGATGAGAGCAACCCTGCAGAAAGGGATCTGGGGGTTTTTGATTGACAACCTGAACATAAGCCAGTGGTGTGCCTTGGCAACCTTGGCAACCGTACCCTGGGGTGCATCAAGAATGGCATTGCTAGTCCGTCAAGGGAAGTGATTTGTCCTGCTCTACTCTGCACTGATGTGGCCTCACCTTGAGTTCTGTGTGCAGGTTTGGGTGCCACAGTATAAGAAAGATATAAAACTGTTAGAGAGTATTCAAAGGAGAGTAAAAAAGATGTTAAAGAGGGGAGGATGTATGAGAAGTGGCTAAAGTCACTTGGATTGCTCTGCCTGGAGAAGAAGAGACAGAGGGGACACATCGTCATGGTCTACAGCTATCTCGCAATGGGGAGTGGAGGGGCAGGCACTGGTCTCTTCTCTCTGGTGACCAGTGATAGGACCTGAGGGAACAGCCTGAAGCTGTGACAGGGCAGGTTCAGGCTGGATATCAGGAAAAGATTTTCCACCAAGAGGGTGGTTGGGCACTTTAACAGTCTCCAAAGGGAATTGATCATGGCACAAAGCCTGTCAGATTTCAAGAAGAGTTTGGAAAATGCTCTCAGACACATGATTTTTTTTTTTTTTTGGGGGGGGGTGGGGGGAAAGAGTTGGGCTCGATGATCTTTGTGGGTCCCTTCCAACCCAACTATTCTATGATTGTATGATTCTATGATTTCTGACAGTTTCTTTGTTTACTTACATGTAGTTTTCTAAGTAGATTAGTTCATGTATAGAAGACATACCTATTTGTCCACACATCAGTTGCTTTGTTTTATGTGTGAATTCAACAGAAAAGTAATACAGAAATAAAGGACCGGTAATTCTGAAAATATTAAACTTTTTTTCTCCTTAGTCCTTGACCCTGCTTTTTCAGACTATCTTCTCTCTTAACTGTATTTTCTATCCATTCCAACTGATTCTACCATTATAATAGATCCCTGAAAGAATAGCCAAACATTCCCTTCTGTTGACTTCTTCTACTTACAACATATTTCTCATCTATTCTTAGAAATCTCATCTCCGTTCTTAAAAATCTCTCAGAAAAGGTCCCTCCGAGTTCCCCATACACCCTGAAGAAAACGAGGACAAATCAAGACTTTTTTTTAAAAAAAACTCTTTCAAAAGATTTTTTTTGAAATAAGAGCAATTTCTTGAAATTAAGCACTTTATCTGAGAATAAATGCAAGTGGTATATTATAACGATTTCTAATGCATACATATTTTCTCTCCACTCTCTAAAACGTTAACAGCCACCATGATTGTTTTGCTGCAGTTGCTGTAGATTTATTTATTTTTTTTTCTTACAGACATGTGTTTTTTTTTTTTTTTTTTCTTAGACTCTTCAACAAGGACTGTTTGTTTCACTGGGATTTTACAATGTCTTAAAGACACTCAAACTAAAAATGAAAACACTACTCTTGCAAGAACGTAGCTAAAACAGATAGTTTCTAATACAAATGTTTTACTTGCATGCAATTTTTTCTCAGTAGTTTGCTTACCTTGAGCTACTAGTGACACAAATAATCACAGGAAAAACAAACCATTACCTGCATGGTGGATCTGCTTATGTAAATGATGACTCTTCCATGCTGAAAACAACATTTATCTCAATCATCTTCATACATGTATATCTGAGCTAATGCACTTTGACTCTCTTTAAATCAAAAGAAAAAGCAAGGCTCACAAAGGTATAATTCAACTAATATATTTGAAATGCCCTTTAGATCACCACATGTGCTTGTAAATAACTTATAATACAGATATACATATCTATACCTTGTTTCCTTTGTCCTCACTTTGATACCTAGTGCTCTTTGAGATATCTTGGGCTATCCTATTTGGATTTAGCATGGTCTTATTGAAAGGCATGGGTTTCCAGAGGTCCTCTGTGATACCCGCTAATTCTTTAGGAACATTTCTTATGCCTTAGGATATCTCAGATGATTGTAACTGACTTAAATTTTAAAGTATATAAATTTTAATGTTAGTATGTGAGGCAGGGGCTGAATTTAGTTGTTCAAATATAAGCATTGAGTCTTAGCAGTATTAAGCCTTGTGATAATCCTTTGAGCAACCTTGTCTCTTGGAAGTTGTCCCTGCCTATGGCAGGTGGGTTGGAATCAAATGATCTTTAAGGTCCCTTCCAACCCAAACCATGCAATGATTCTATGATATCCTCTGTGGTGATTTTACCCTGCTCAGTGGCTGAACTCCACCATGACTGCTCTCTCACTCCCCCTCCTCAAAGACAAAAGTGAACAGAATATAATGGAGAGGGCTCAAGGGTTGAGATAAGGACAGGGAGACCCCTCACCAATTATCATCACATGCAAAACAGATTCAGAAAAGGGAGATTAATATAATTACTGCCTATTACTAACAGGCTAGAACAGTGAGAAACTAAAAGCAAACAAAACCCACTTTACCCCCCAACCCCCACACCCGCACCCCCATCTATGTATTCCCCCAGAAAGCAGCACGAACTGATCCTGTGTGGGGTTCCCACAGTCATCAGCTCCTCAAGAACTGCTCCAATATGGTTCCATACTATGAAGTCCCTCTGTCAGGAGCAAACTGCTCTGACGTGGGTGCCCCACAACACAGCAGCTTCCTCCAGATCACCTGCTCCTGCATCGGCTCCTCTCCACAAGCTGCAGCTCCAGCCCGGGGCCTGCTCCGGCTGGGGCTCTCCATGGGCCGCAGCCTCCTTCAGGCCACATCCACCTGATTTTTTACCTGTTTTACCTTTATTTTGCATAGACATTATAGAAAACTTGTCCATACGTAGTGAATTTGAATTGAACAACTGGGTAGAAAAAAAAATAGTCTTGTTCTGATTGCAGAACAAGAGACTTTGATCAATCAGGGAAGTCATTTAATTAATTAAAATAACATATATTAAAGACAATGACTACTGGAATAGGCAACACAGTTTGATATATAAATATATTTAAATTTTAGACCTAGATAATATTTTGACTAAAACAAAATAATTATGAACATTCTTTCAAACGTGTATCACTTACACAATTCATATTAAATGAAGAGAAGAACTAACATATAAAACTAACCATCAGTAGACCAAAGTATATAAGGAAATGAGGACTCTGAGGGTGAGACATTCATTTTGCTATATTAATTATACTCCCTGAATTGATCTATACTGTTTCTGACATCCAAGCAAATACTTAACATATCAAAAGCAAATCAAAAGCAATCCATTGTCCTGTGAGCAACATAATACATTAATGTATTCTCATGAAGAAGTCTTGGAATACTTAGAACCTGTGAGGATTGCAGGACTTTAATGATAAAACAAAAAGTTGTACAAAATTATACAGCTTCATGACCACAACTGATACAGCTGATATATCTTTATTTATTTATTTATTTATTGAATACAGACACACAACAGTGCCCTTTACTAAGCTGTGTATCTTGACAGCTTATTAAGAAGAGAAACCATAATAAATAATTTGAAGAAACATTTTTTATAGTTTATGCAGAGAAAACATCCTTGAAAAATAAAACAGAAAATCAACCAAGGGAAGAATTTTGAACATTTCTAACTGTGGCAAAGTACCATAAAATCAGAACAAGATTATTTGGGCCATGTTAATTCCTTTTATGACAATGTTATCCAACTAGTTGACCAAGAACAGAAAGATGATATAATTTTTTCGGGTTTCAACAAAGCTTTTGATACTGTTTCTCACAGTATCCTTCTAGGCAAAATGTCCAGAATACAGCTAGATAAATGAATAATGCAATGGGTGAAGGACTGAAGGACTGGGCTCAAAGGATTATAGTAATTTGGCTTTAATATAAAGAAGTGGGATTCTGCAGAGATTCATTTTAGGGTGAGTTCTCTTTAGTGTTTTCATAAATTACTTGGATACAGGACTAAGTAAGTTTGCAGACAACACTAAATTGGGAGGAGCTTTTGACACCCTTGAGGGCAGGGGATTGCCAGAGGGCAAAGTCTTGCAGAGAGATCTTGACAAATTAGATAGCTGGGCAATCACCAACCACATGAAGTTTAACAAAAGCAAGTGCTGGATTCTGCACCTGGGACAGGGAAACCCTGGATACTCCAGTACAGAGTGAGGGATGAGAGGTGGGAGAATAGTTATGCAGAAAGAGATCTAGGCATTCCAGTTGATAGCAAGTTGAATATGGGTCAAGTGTGCTCTGGCAGCCCAAAGGGCCAACTGTATTCTGGGGTGTATCAAACATGGCATTGCTAGATGGTCAGGGAAGTGATTGTCCTATTCTGCTCTACACTGATACAGCTTTATGTCAAGTACTGTATACAGTTTTGGTCACTACAATATAACAAAGCCATAAAAGTATTAGAGAATGTCCAAAGGAAGTCTGTGAAGATGGTGAACGGTCTATAGTGCAAGATGTATAAGGAGTGGCTGAAGTCACTTTGTTCAGTCTAGAGAAGAAGAGACTGAAGGGAAACCTCATTGCAGTTTACAGCTTCCTCGGCAGTGGGAGTGACAGTTGATACACTTCTCTCTGGTAAGCAGCAACAGGACCTGCATGAAGCTGCATCAGGTTGGATGTTTCTTCACAGAGAGGGTGATTGAGCACTGGAACAGGTTCTCCAGAGATGCAGTCGTGGCACCAAGCCTACTGGAGAAGAAGCATTTGGACAATACTCTCAGACACATCATTTGATTTTTGTGTGGTCATGTGCAGAACCGTGAGTTGGACCTGATGAGCCTTGTGGATCCCTTCCAACTTGGGAAATTCTGTGATTCTATGTATAAACATGGTGTAAAGAAATACAGCCCTAATTTCAATCTGCATTTTCGTATTAGGTGTGAATTTTATCTAATCCCTCTGCCAATTAGCTACATACTATTGAAATACCAATCAAATAACAAATATTCTGTAATGTTTGTCTTCGCATGGATGTGTCTGTCTCTAGCTATTTTTGTTTGTTTCTTATTATTTCAGAAGGAAAAAAAAAAAATTATTATCTTTATATTCTTTTTCATGTGCCCTGGTAATTTCTCATGCTCTTTACAGTATGTCAGCTGGGTAGAGACCTGTAAGTATGGATAACCAAAATGAGTTATGTGGTCTACAATTCTGTTAGTCATCCTAAACTCATTCTCAGAGTCATTGGGATAAATAAAGACTCCAGACTGTTTAAAACTCTAAAACCCAATGAATTTGCCCTGGAGATTATCAATCTATCTATTGCCAGAAAAGTTAGCCTAGGTCATCCTAGGCCCCAAATGAACCTGTCACTGAAAATTTAAATGTCTAGAGATAAGAAAGAGGAATCCTGCCTGTCCAAGAGTCTACGCTAATTGTGAAGGAGGAATTTGTTTTCTAGATCATTTCAGCTTTTTCAATACTGAGAAGGACTATATCAGTAATCTTAATAATTATAAAAATACAATGATGATAGAAGAATTTATGTGCTTTCACATCTGCAGTAGGAACTTTTCTTATCAGCTCCTTTAAATTTCATATCACTTATGTCAGTTTAATTTTCTTTCTAGTACTTTAGAAAGACTTTGTTGTCTTAAAAATCAATATATAGAAAACAATTTTACATTGCTAGAGGGAAACTGCAAATAATCGCGGAAGTATATATGAAAAACAACAGAGGAACGTTCTTGATTTCAGAGTTAAAATTTCATGGTTTATCCCAGCAAACTGCCAAAACTAATTAATCCAAAGGTGAACTGATTTCCTGAAAACTATGAAATTTGCACAGGAGCTGATAGTTATATTGAATATGTTAGTATTTTACCTTCACAGTGTTAGAGTGCATCTCCACATTTATCATAAATGCTATATTTCAATGTTAGAAGTTTGAATCTGCTATAGATGTGGTATAATTTAATGGTGTCCTTATCTACAGAGGCAAAAAATCATAGGAGAAATGACAATTTCAATTTAATTTAATAATTATAAAGGATTTTCTTTACTGTTGTGTCATGGTTTTGGCTGGGATAGGGCTAATTATCTTCATAGTGGCTGGCATAGTGCTCTGCTTTAGATTTAGGAGTAAAATAATGTTGATAACACACCAATGTTTTAATTGTTGCTTTACTGGGCTTACACGGCCTGCTGGCTGTCCCTCCCTGTGCCTGGTAGGCAGCAATGCATTGCTGCCCTCCCAGAAGCTTTTCTAGGCAGAGTGCGTGGGCACAGTCGCTGTTTCCTACTCCTTGTTAGCCTCTCTTATGAGAGCTGGTGGGTGTGGCCTGATCACGCTGCTGTCTCAGGCCACCCCTGGTGAAGCAAGGGACTGAGATCCCCCTGTCACTCTTGGTCGGATGCTGCGGCTTGACTTGCATTGCCTTTCTTATTTTCAAATGTTACTACCTCATTTTTCTCATTCGTCTTCATCTAAGCAATATAATTCGTACCTCATTCTCTGTAGGCTAGATGCCTCATCTCACTAATGCAATTATTTGTCCTTACGGAGCAGGTTATCTTCAAAAGCCTCTTCAAACACCTCTTGCTGTGAACAGACCTGTGTTTACATTATTTGCTCCCTTAGGGCATTTTCCTGCTAGAACACAGCTTGTAATACTTTATGTTAAGGATTTTCTACTTGTTTCCAACATTCTTTTTGGCTTGGATATTTAAAATGTGGCTTTATTCAGTTAGAAAATTTTGAATTATAATCTAGTCACTGAAAATGCTTATCATTTTTTTTTCTTTTAATTATTATTATTATTTAATTACAAAATTAGTTAATGTCACTGGAAATAAGGCAGATCCTTTGAGACCCAACAGTCTGAAAAGCATGCAAGTCTGAAAACATGTTACTGATAATTGTTGGAAGGATCTTTTTTCCAACCAATTGTGCATGCATGCACAAATGTCCTCTTCACCATGTATCTTTTAATTTAGAGGCCTGAGAAAGGAATTAGTATTAAGGTTTGGCAAATATCCCTACTCCTCAATTGAAAAGCAATGGTTTAGTTCTTAGCAAAATGACATCTCCCCAGTACTTGGCATTTATTTGAGTCCCCTATAGTCACAAAAACTATGTTTTTATTTTGTTTGTTTGCTTTTATTGGTTCAGTTGAAATAATATTTTTCCTGTCTCTTTTGAGACAAAATAAAACATCAGCACTGCAGAAAACTGGAATTGCATGTTTGGAATTGCATGCTTTGCAAAATCTCTTAAAATGGGAAAAAGTCGTTCTGGTCAGTCGTTAAAACAAAACAAAAAGCATATAAATGAAAGATTAAAAAATAATGCTCTGTTTCTGAAATAGAAAACAGTATCAAAAACTTAATATTTTACAGTGAAGAGAGACTTTTTTACAATTTTACTTTTCAGAGGGAGAAAGACTAAAATTCAGCCCTGGCTAAATTCAACTGTACTGAATGATCTTAAATCACTATGCTCTTTATAATTGCTAGCAATTGAAAAAAAGCTGAATTCTGAAAATGATAATTGCATGGGTTAATGAATGAAAAAGTTTAATTAAGTTATCAAAGGGTGTATCAGGAAGAAGAGACATAATTGTTTTGAATAATAATGATATCAAAATTTCAGCCATAAACTTCATAAATAAAGTAAATTTCATCAAACCTTATTAATTTGCATACACATACCCAGTCATTTCCTCTTTAATCAAGTCCCCTTGTTTTACTTTGTGCTTCTGATTAATATTAAATTAATCTTATTGTTTTTATTAACTTCATCTACAGTGTTCACAAAATTGATTCATTCAGCACTTCAGTGTTTTCCACAACAATAAACCTCTTATGTTTTTGTCTATAGATATATTGTGTTGTTTCTTACCTGCCTAGAAATAACCTTATTTCTTGTTTGGTCAAAAATATTTATTTATTTAAGTTAAAGAACACTTTTAGTGTTCTTTAGCACAGTTTTGTGTGAAATATGAACATTTTTCTACTACAGATTTTCATATGCTTTTAAGAAAGAAACTGCTATCTGCCCTCATTTCCTTTACTGACTAGACATTTTCATCAGAAGATTTTTTCTGCCTCTTATATGAGTTGGGTGGAGTGTGTATATGTATACATGTACATATGTATTTTGCTGCTTTAATAACTCCTTGTCTTATGAACACAAGTTCTATGATGTGTGAACCTTTCCATCAAAAAAATTTCCCATACAGTAACTTGAGGCAATTCTAGTAAGTTTTATTTGTGACAACATAAAGTAAAACCATTAACACTTTCAAATAATTTACCGTACAAATTGTTTCCTATCATATTTTCTGGCTATTTAAATTATTACCTATAAAATTATGATATCAGTTGTATCTGACATAAGAAGAGAAGGAAATCTTCTATACCGTTGTTCTTGTTTTTCATCTCATTCACCTTCACCCAGTGCTAGTAACTAGTAGCCTGTTCGGTTTGGTTGGCATTTCAGATCAAAATTTTAAAGTAACAGCCTCCCCAATGTTCACATGCATACAAATGCATACTTTTATCTGACACACTAAAACTACTGTTTATTTCAGATTATTACCTATTTAGAACATTTTCTAGTAACATCTGAAGTAAATGGAGTTTTACCTATCTGTTTATGAGCTTTTTAACTCTCAGAGTTATCTGCTGTCCCCATAGATTTCAATGCTTAAATGAAATCAGCAGTTTTGTTTGTTTTTTAAACTGTTTTTGATATTTATATTTTAAGTTTTATTAGCTTTTTAAAAGAATACTCCCTGATTTCTTTGCCAGAAGTCCCATTTCAATAAAGTAATCATTCTTTCTTAATAACAAAGTATAGTTCCAACTCAAAAGTGACATGCTTATCTTTAATCGAATCTGCTAGTAATTTTCTAGTGTTAGAACATAGATTTGATTCAATATCATATCATAGTTGTGTCCTGGCCTGGCTGGGATAGAATTATTTTTCTTCATAGTAGCATATTAGCTAAATATTTTTATTATTTATAACTTTATATATTTATTGATTTTATTATTATATGTTGGCTTTGAAATGGAAATAATGTTGATAATACAATGATTTTTAGTCATTGGTGAACAGAACTCATGCTGAGTCAAGGACTTTTCTGCTTCTCAAGCTGCCTTGCCAGGGAAGAGTCTGGGAGTGTATAAAAAGCTGGGAGGGGACACAGCCAAGACCCAGACTGACTAAAGGAATATCCAATACCAAATGACCAAATAACCACTTCAATAAAACTGAAGAGTAGGGTTATTTTCCTGAATTGAGTGTCCTCAGCAATATAGATATTGCTGAAGTTTATCACTGCTGAACAGTGGAACTTCAACAGGAAACTGAAGGCCATGCAAGTGTGAGAAGAGCATGGTATTTCATAATTTATCATAGATGCACAGACTAAAGCAGGTAAGGTTTGATGCAATTACCTCTGTTATAGGCTCCTTAAGACTAGCTCCCAGCAGATGTTTTTAGATATCTCATGTTGTGTGAGACTTCTTTGCAGAACTGGGAGAGGTGACGCATAATTTGTAGAACACCAGCACCATCTTGCAATGGCAATCGCGTTGTGTAAAAGAGGACTTAGCAGAGTCCAGCATTTGTCTGTTTCAGAGCCCTCCTAAGGACTTTCACTGAGACAGTTTCACAAAGTTGAACGTATTTAATAAGGCAACTGATATAACAGATTTGGAATTGCCACTGCTAAATACACTTACTAAAATAGTGCTAATATATGGTAATAGTGCTAGCAAAATTCTATCCCAGGTATTCCTCACCAGAGGGCAAAGGTGCAAAGCTTACCAAGAAGGTGTCCCTGTCTTGGTGTCTTGGTGGAAGAGAAAGGGATCCTCTTCTATATATACAATTTTTGCTTCCCACCCCACAGATTTTTTTTGTTTTAAATTATTATTATTTTATTTTTTATTTTTACAGTAGGTTCTAACACTCTTTTATATCCTAATCTTCCTTCCTTCTCTGGGGTGACATTTAGCATGATTTTTGTGGAGAGTTTAGTATTATAGCCTTATATGTTTAGCACATACTTCAAGATCATTATCATATTCAGGGGTGTGAACTTTAATATTCCTTTTAGATATAATGAAACAAAATGTTTCACTTGGGCATTGTGGCCTTCAAGATTCTGTTCTGCCACCAAAACAGGGCCAACAATACAAGATTCCTTCCTCCAGTAAACTCTCACACCAAGCTTTTACACCTCCATCCACAAAGTTTGTATAAGAGATAAACAATAACAAACTGCTCAATTCCACTTTGCCCAAGGCTGGTGCTTATCAGTGACACTAAAAGTCTGACTGTTCTCCACACAGCTGGAATCTAAGTAGGATATAGGAAGTCTCATAAATATATGTACTAAAATATACCATTTGCAGGCAATAATGGAAGACATTCCATTAAGATTATTCAGAGGCATGAAATGAGATATCTAAGTTCCCATTATAGACAGTGGAGATTTTGTCTGTACACTCAGTGGAATATGGTCAATTTTCTAGCCGACCATATACAGATTAACATGTTTAGGGTACACCAAATGGCCCTTTAGATTTTATTAATTACAATGGGAACTTCTGACACACAGGTTACAGAGACAACTTGACAAATTGGTGGGCTGGGCAATCACCAACTGCATGAAGTTTAACAAGATCAAGTGCTGGATTCTGCACCTGGGACAGAGCAACCTTGAATATGCGTACAGACTGGGGAGCAAGGGGTCAGAGAGCAGCTCCAAGGAAAGATATCAACCAAGGTTTTGGTTGACAGTAAGTTGGATATCAGTCAACTGCGTGCCTTGGCAGTCAAAAGGGCCAACAATATCCAGTCAAGCTGTCCTTCTCTGTTTTGTGCCGGTGTGGCCTTACCTCAATTACTGTGTGTAGTTCTGGGCACCACAGCATAAGAAGGGTATGAAACCATTACAAAGTGTCCAAAAGAAGTCTATTAACATGGTGAAGGGTCTAGAGGGCAAAACATATGAGGACAGCTTGAAATCACTTGGTTAGTTCAGCCTTGGTTAGTTCAGCCTAAAGAAGAGGAGACTGAGGGGAGACTGCATTGCAACATATCTTTTCATGAGGAGACTGGAAGGGGAGGTTCTGATCTCTTGCCAGGACCCAAGGAAATGGCATGAAAATGTTACAGGGTAGGTTCAGACTGAACGTCAAAAAAGGTTCTTCACTGAGAGGTTGGTCAGACACTGGAACAGGCTCTCCAGAGAAATAGTCACAGCACCAAGCCTATCAGAGCTCAAGAGGTGTTCAGAAAACACTCTCAGACATATGGTCTGATATTGGGGTTGTCCTGTATAGAGTCCAGTTAGACTTGCTGATCCTTGTGGGTCCCTTCCAACTCAGGATATTCTATAATTCTAAGAAATGTGCCAATATGAGACATATTACTTAGTACGGTGATGCATTTTTTGATTTAGGATGAGAAATATGTTGATATCACACTGATGTTTTAGTTGTTGCAGTGCAGCACTTACACTGAGTCAAGGATTTTTCAGCATCAAATGCTTCCCTGACAGCAAGAAGCTGAGAGAGGACAGAACCAGAACAGTTGACTCAAACTGGCTAAAAAGATGTCCCATACCATATGATGGTATGCTCAGCAATAAAAACTGGGGTAAAGGAGAAGGGGGCAGAAGGGGGGGAAGGGATTGTGACATTGTGAATGATGCCATTTGTCTTCCCAATAAACTGTTACCTGTGATGAGTCCTACTTTTCAGGAAGTGTCTGAATACCTACCTGCTGATAGGAAGTAGTAAATTAATTATTTATTTTGCTTTGAGCATGTGGCTTTTCCTTTACTTAGTAAACTTTATGTCAAGCCATGATTGACATAACTCACACTTTTACCTTTCCAATTCTTTCTCTCATCCCACCTGTGGAAAGTGAGCAAACAGCTGTGCAGTGCTTAGCTGGCTTCCAGGGTTAAACAACAAAATCCCTCCAACAAAATCCTCTCTTTCTCTTATTGAAAAGACAGGAAACTCACTTGCTCTGTGTAATTGTGTTTTTAAGGAAAGCAATCCAGAGCTGGGAATGAACTACACTTGTCAGTTGCATTCTAGAGCTATGACTAGATTTAAAAAGTACCAGATGTACATATTGTTCACAGCTGTTGTCTTTCAAATCTTTCTATAATATCTATTTTCTTTCTAACATTTACAGAATTTATAACTGCAGTGAGAGTTTATCAAAATGACTCTAGTGTAGAACACTACTAGCATAATAGCTCTTAGTTTTAAGCTATGCATAATGGAATCTATGCCAGAAAAAAAAAAAAAATCTTTACATTATGCTTCAGACTGCACAGATGGCTGTGTTTGATCTGAGAAGATGTATTTAAAGAGAAAATGCTGACAGAAATAAAGTATTTATTTTCTGCATTTTTCTTTACAAAGCAGTAGAAGTCTGAAATGTCATTGTTTGGGGAGGAGAATATGCTATGAGCAAAACATGTCACCTGTGTGGTTCCATTGTAAACTGAAAGATCAAAACTGTATTTGGAGAGACTGTGGAGGGGGGGAGGACAACAACAAATAATAATTTAAAACAAAACAAAAAACTGCTACCACCAAAAAAGAATCTTAAATACTATCAATTGATCGATAACAGATCTCTAGATTATTTTAGAATTTTATATGTGAATACTTGTAATTCATAGCAAAGAAATAGAAAAAAAAAACTATTCAAGGAACAGACTAAATATAAATATGAACATAAATATGTATGTGCATGTGTTTGTATATATGTATCTGAGTTTAAACTTCAGTGCTGAAATCTTAACACTATGAAGTTTTGGACAGATGGAGCAAAACAACATACTCTCTCACCTGTACAAGGAGCATCTGTTTCCTTGCTTACTTAGATGTTGCTCATATCCCATGAGATCTATTGCAGAGTCACAGCTGATTTGGCAGTTGCTGAGTAGCTGGCTTGTGTGCCAAAAATGTATGTAGTCTGACATGCTCCTGAAAGCCAGGTGGAACTAGACAGTCTGGCTTTGTCTATTACAATAAAAAAAGCCAGGGACAGGTCCCAGACTCTGAAATCTAAAGTGGTACAGATTGACTTGTATATACATGTACATTATTTGAGGTAATACACTCAATGCCACATTTATTCTAGAGACTTAATTTGAATGGCTCAATTCTAAGACGGAAAGCCAAATAGCAAATGCATAATGCAAGAACAATTCTCGAACTTTTGCTTTGGATATCTTTTATTTCTTTTCTTCAGAAGAAAAGATGTGCCGAGACTTCTGTAGTCTTATTGAAAAAAGTCAGCCATGATACGATACCATACATATAAATGAGAGCACCCAGAATAACTTGGTAGGATACTGGAAATAAGAAATTACATAGCATGTTATATCTACATATACATGTACACACACATATATATGTCAATATACATACCAATACACATTTTTATAGATCTAAAAAGAACCCATACAGGTGCAGATATACACACAGCATTATATAAACATACAGATGCACCTATTTTTTGTGGTAGTTGTTTTGAATAAAAAGCTGTCACTAAACTAAAGTCTGCTACTAGTTTTTGTGCCTTGGTGAAATCCTCTAGCGGGAGGCATAAGGAATGGGAGGCTTCTCTTCTACCTTGAGAAAAACTATCTGGGGTTGTGCAGCCTTGGAACATTTCTGGAGTAGAGAATGCAATAAAAAAAAAGGAGACAGAGGCTTCATATAACATATGGGGTCACTGAGAGGAAATATTCTCATGAATTTCACACAGCATTTCAGTAACTGTACAGATGGTGACAAGAAGAGTGTTGTAAAGGTCTCTGTGAAGCTGTCTTATGCTTGATTCTCTGAGACTTCACAAACTGATTCTAAAAAAAATTATTTAACCCAACAGATCTATGGTCCTCTGTGACCTGTATGATCCATTATTATTGATATTAATTATCATAAAACTGACAAAACTTCTATTAGCCATACTATTTAGTTGCAAAAGACTGTACACTTAGACCATTTCTACATCTTTGGAAAGAGTTTATGCTCACTACATAAACATTTTAAACTACGCACAGTTTGGTCAATTCTGCAGCAGAAGATAGCTGGACTAGTCTATGGGATTGTCAGGCTCTATGTTAATCAACACATTTAAGCATACAAATGGTGCTTATTGGTTGCTGAAAGCACACTGGGAGCTGCTAGAGTTACTAGAACATCCAGGAATTTATTTATGAAGCAGACTAAATGTGCAGGCACAGCATGATTATGAACTACACCATAATTGTTATCTATAGGACAATCTAAAATTTCTTCTTTATATTACACTAATTGTTTAATTTCCATACTTCTTTTTGCAATTTGAAATACCTACCCTAAGATATCTTTCCTTGTTCTCCAGCTGTTGTTCCAAAACATGAGTCCCATGTTGGTCCAGTCACAATTTTCAGACCTATTCAGATGTTCTGCATATCCTAGAGCATTTCAAATGGTAACAGACACAAATGTTTAGACAAATTATTTGAGTTTCCATGGACATTAGTGAATAATTAGATACTTATATGTAGCCTGGATGTTTGCAGGTATGTATATTTAGGTACTTATGAGATGAATCTCATCCTAGAAGAGTCCTTGCAAGAGCAGGAAACAGGCATATAAAGATTAAGATACATTTAGATTAATATTCTTTGAATCAATGTTGATGTAGTACATGTTATCTACTGAAACCCTGAAAATGTGTGTGCTATAGAGAAAGAAATTTGTTTCATATTGCATCCAGTTCTTTATGATTCATACCCCTATTAGAAAGTTTCTGCTTTTAAAAATATATCTGTGGTTTTGTAAAGTAAATAAGCTCACACCTACAAGGCAAGACACCTGGTGTCCAGTACCCACTTCTTATGATCTTAGGTATGTTAGTTAATTTCTATATGAAGAGATTCCTAACCTTTGTCAGGATTTCTTTTTCAGAAGTCACACTCAAAATCATAAGCACTTGATACTGTGGAAAAAGAAGCCTATGGCAACTTAAGTGTTTAGCAATAGCTAAGTCTTAACATTATTTAGGAAGACATAAAATAGTTTATATTATTTGTACCTGGTTCTATATCTCTACCATATGATAAAACTACATGTATCATTAAGAACATTAATTTTTGATATGTATGTATTATGCTCTAATACCGTTGTTCCTTTTTTTTTTTTCTTTATGAGAATACATATATATAGCTTATAATAACGTTTTTAAAATACGAAACAATATTAAAAAGGGGAAGGATAAAATTCCTACCCTCTAAATGATGACAGTGTTACTTGAAAAAACTTTTTAAATTATTATTATGTTAGAGTAAAACACTATTCTTAATAAACATATAATTACCTGCATTCTGTGAGCCTCTTTAAAACATGGAACCTTCAAATGTCAGGGTTAATCTCAAGTTTTCCTTGAAAACTTAGTGCAAACTTTTTTCTTTTTTACTTTTTTTTTTTTTTTTTTTTTTTTACTTCATTTCCTTGGAATAGTTAAAACACTCAGGCTGACCAATGATGTGGAACAGGACATTTTAGAATCTTTAGCATGAATTGTTAAGATAATAATTAGAGTTACTGTAATCTATCTAATTTGTGGGTTTTGGGTTTGGTTATCACTGATCTTATTTGGTCTTTTGTTTTGGGGAGTGGGGAGATGAGTTGTTAGTTTATTCAATTAAATGAGACTTCAGAATAAGCTACCACACTGCCTGGGTACTGGTGAATATATGCTTGCTTTCCACGTTAATCACCTGTCCTCCTCCAATAAATAACTTCTGTATCTTTGTCGTTTCTACCGGATTTGACAAGAGTCTCACAAGCAACTGAGAGAAAGCAGGTTAGTAGCTGAATATTGAATGAGGTATATAACTGAAATTTGTATGAAGCCTGTTTTATATTTGTTTGTTTTTTTTTCTTCCCTACTGTTCCCTATTGTTCTTCAAAATTAAAGAGTTTACTATTTCATATTTAATCAGTTTTGAGTTATAATGGTAAAAAGAAGTTTACAGTTGTTTGATATTTTTTTTCTTATTTTTCCTAATAATTAATGCCTAATCATTTAATCAATACGTACTTAAAAGTTTTTATGGAATGGGAATGAGCTAGTTGTTGATAATAGTGGGTTGTTTTGTTTCATTAAAGCTTGTTTTTCAAAAGTTTGTCTCTGTGTCTTTTGTGTTCCCTGCCTCTCTATCTTCTGATATTTGACTAACTCCAGAAAGAGATAGGAATCTTAAATATAAATTAACAGGACAAGAAGAAATTGTTACAAACTGAAATATGGAAGATTACATCTGAACACAGGGAAACATTTTTTACTGTTACAGTGACAGAGCAGTTGAATAGATTGCCCAGAGAGGTTGAGGAGTCTCCTTCCTTGAAGACAATGAAAAGCCATCTAGGTGTGCTTCTGGGCAACCTGCTTTATGTGGCCCTGCTTGAGCAGGGGAGTTGGATCACATGGCATTCAGAGGTCCCTTCCAACCCCTAATTTTGTAATTATTTTGTAATAATACTACAGCTCCTTGAAATTTGACTAACCTCAGATAAAGAACTATAACACTGTAAATCTGTTTAATCATATCCTGGAACATTACTGAAATATGTCTTAAAACCCTTGGTTTAAGTGGATTGATATGTCTCTTAATTACTTTTTGCTGGTTCAAATGGTGGAATTCCTTTTCTTGCATGAAACTTCAGTGAGTTATTCATAGAAACAGACATTTTATGAGCTGGGAAAAACTGCAGGATCAATTAATGTGAATACATGCAAGTTCTGTAACCAAATCTGGATACATAAGATTTTCTCACTGAGGTAACACAGATATGCGAGTATTGTAATGGCCTCATAATAGGTAGTAGTAGCCATAGTGGCCATATTATCAAATGCTATAGCAATTATGATAGAAAATCGCAGGACCAAACCTAGACATTGCCATTTATCAATTTTTATTCTAAGTATTTTTTTTTTAATCTCCCAAATGTGAGATATTTAGAGTTCATCAGCTAAATGTTGTTGATCTGTACATCTCACTTGATTGCTCACTGTCTCCATAATTTTTCAATGTAAAACAGGTTAAAATACTATTTTCTGTGTATTTTTCAACATATAATAAATTTATTTTAATCATACTAGTTATTTCCCCAAAACTGACTATTTCTTTAAAATACCAGATCCATATTAAGATTCAGAACATCTTTTACATAATTTGTAAAAGAATTTTTTTAATGATTATTTTGGAGTACAACACTTTTTAAGATTAACTTTTAAATAGATTTACAGAAGTTGGAGACAAGAAATAATCTCCTTTTAATTGGAACCACGTCAGCAAAATGTTTCACATGTGAAATACTAACTCCAAGTATTCAGTAGAGGATCTTTGAATTTATTCCTAGTATTTGCTCAGTAAGGCAAAATTAATGATACTTCTATACTATAAAATATTAATAAAAATATTTACTTGCAATAAATAACAATATTTTTATGTATACACTGAACTGTTTGTGTTGTTATATGTTCAATTTAGTTACTCTTTAGTGTTTCTTATTCTAGCTTAATATAGCATCTTATAAATTAATATTTATAATTCAGTTACAGCGCATCCTTCAATAGCCATTTTATAACTCAGCCAGGTAGTTAGTTTTATTATGAGCTGCCATTTTGTTTTAAGATCCAAGACACTTAAATATGGAGGTGAATAAGACAGGGTTCTGTCACTTGTTACCTCAGTTTATACGAACATGTCACAGCTAAATCTTTTATTTTTCATGTGTATATATTTCTACTAGCTAGAATTTATGAAACATTTAAACAATCAAATCAGTTCAGCATTGCAGTCTCAACAGGCAGTGAAGCAGGGAAGTCAGCTTCAATTTTTTGGTAACATCACTACAGCACAAACAAAAGTTCATTAGACTGACTTTCATATCTCTTGTATCTCGTTACCATTTGATTGATTTTGATTTCTGTAATGAAGAGTTTAATAGGCAGACATGAACCTTTGACCGGTCATGCATATAGCCTTCTTGATTCATCGTGAAAAAAAAACAAAAAACAAAAAAACTTTTTGCCCTGCATTTTTATTTATTTATTTATTTTTTACTTCTTCCCCTCCCCCTCTTTTTTTTTGTGTGTGTGTGTGTGTGTGGGGGGGGGGGGGGGGGGGGAGGGGGGGGGGGGGGAGGTTAAAAGATTTTTAGCACTGTGCTTGTTTCTTTAAGAAATAGCCTAAGAAATATTTATATGTGTTTAGAATACTTGTATGCATTATTACAAATCCATTTTTTTCACTGATATATTTAAAAGTATAATATCAAAATATATTACTGCATTCATTACTCAGCTAATAGCTTCTCATGTTTGAATTTTAATTCAATTTTTCATACTGCTATATTCCATACTTCTCAATGTATATAGTAGCAAAACTGTTACTTTCTAATGATGTAAAAGTATTTTAATAATTTCTGTATTTTTGCTTTGTTTTTTCCCCTCCAGTTAGCTAAAAATAGAGATAAATATTAAACAATAAAAATTATCTGAAGTGAGGTTAGGATGGCCTATGGACAGAATTTGTAGGGAGGCTGTGCTTTTGAAGGGAAGGACAAGTAGCTGATCAGTTTTTGGGATCACTGAAATTATAATGTCTCCAAAAATTGTAGAAAGCATGGTACATATCAGCTAATAATACTTTAAAAGAGATTAATTCCTTGAACTATGGAAAATTTGTAATGCTTCTGTGACATTAAAACAAATGGGAACAAAATCCAATAAAAGCTGTTGCTTCCTATACAGACTGTAAGTAATTGATTACTACTTTTTTTTTTTCTTATTTAATTAAGTATGCTTGCTTTGGAACAGTCAAAATTTTGTCAGTATGCCATATATTGACAGACTAACAAACATGCAATATATTTTAATTCTTAGAAAAATAATCTTCCTCGAGGAAAAATATTCCTTTATAGTTTTCAAACACATTAATCTTCAAATTTAATCATAGAATGTTAATCATAGAATGGTATGAGTTGGAAGCAATCTCAAAGATCATCGAATTCCAACTCTCCTGTCTTAGGCAGGGAAACCAGACCAGGTTGCTCAAAGCCCCTTCCAACCTGGCCTGCAACAGTTCCAGGGATGGGACATCCACAATATCTTTGGGCAAACTGTTCCACTGCCTCACCACCTTAATAGTAAAAAATTTCTTCCATACATATAATTGAAATCTACCTTTCTTTTTTCCTTTTTTTTTTTTTTTAAAGACACAAAAGGGTAATAGTTAATCACATTATAGGTGATTTTTTTCTCACATTAATATAATTAATTTAATTAGATAAAAATCAGTATTTCTGAACTTAATTGTTATAGATGCATTTTTTGTTGTTTCATCACCATGTACAACTTAAAGGCCAAAGCAAATGGAATCCTATCTGGATCCTGTCACAGAGTTTAATTTTTCCTTTAAGTACAATGAGCTCTGCATTTAATCCATTATCAGTAAGGAAGTTCTTTGCCCAACAAATTTAGAGACAAAATTGTTTAAAATGAGATTTTCTTATTAAAATATGAGTTAGTATAATTCACCCTCATAGAATGCGTTTGATTAAAACATAATGAAAACGCTTATTGAGAAGGAAAATGAAATACTGTCTCTTGCCTTTGAAATTAATTTAATGTTTGTTTAATGAAATTAGAATTTTACCTTCCTAATACTATTTTTGACTTTTAAAATTAACTTAATGTCTAGAATGGATATGATGTTGGATTAAAGAAATAAATTTCAAGCAATGAATTTAGTCTTTTCAGTTTAACTAGGCTTTTTATATACGAGAGTTTTTAAGAAACATTTCCCCATATATTTTCAAGAACTGATCTTCACAAATACAGTGTGATTCTATATGCTTTTTGTTTGTTTGTTTTTCTAAGGATCTATGATCTGTATCTGTATAATGGGTATCATAATACATGTATGATCAATTCAATTTAATGAAATGAAATATAAAATAAATAACAAAACAAAGAAAAAACTATAATTCTTCCATCAGGTCTACTTGATGAATTTCTAGTATAAAAGATGTATTTACTTGATTATAAACAGATGAAACAGGCCATATGGCTGAACCATCAGCCAGGGAACAAAGTAATTGTCCCAATTTACAATAATGAGAATATTGTCTTCAAATATTCAGTTGCATTTCCAAGTTTAAGGTATTCTGTCATGCTGTAATATCTCAGTGGATTTTCACTAGCTTCTAACTTATTAGTGAACATCACTATTTTATGCTTTGTAGTGTTTTCTTCAACCACATGTATTCTAATTAAAAGTTGATGTAGTAAAAGAAAATATTATTTATAGCTGTATACAGGCTGTTACTCAATCTTATTATATATAGTCATATTCTTATATTTCTGTGCTTTTAATTACTTACACTTTCATTGGTATCTATCATATTGAATTATATTTTTAAAAAATTACATTCAGTAGTGATAAATAACCACTTCTACTTAGTATTTTCAGTGGGGATAACTGTCCCCATCCAAAAAAAAAAAAAACCTGATTTATTTTATTTATTTTTTTTGGTTAAATAAAGGAGAGAAATGGAATAATCCTGTCAATGTATGCAGCTAATGCAGGCTTTTAGAAATTTTCCTTTTCATCATGGTTAAGAACTGCAGTCTTGTAAAGAATAAAGAATCTTATAACTTGATTACCTATTGCTGTATAGCTGTTTATTGCTTAGAGAAAATTATTTTGATTCTTAGAAAACACATAAAACACATTTTTCATTATTTCCTCCTCCTTCCTTCCTGCATCCTCAGAATGAAATGTGATTCCCTGTAATTTCAGCATGTTGTATTTAAATACCTTGTCAGACTTCACATCTGACCCTCAAATTTAATTAAAGTAATCTTTGATGGTAGGGAGAAAAAAGGAAAAAAAAAAAGTGCATGAACTGAAAAAAAAAAACCTTTGGGAGAAAAAAAGAAAACAAATTGCTATATTTAAAATGTCATATAAGTTGGAAGTTACAAGGTCTATAAAGGTGAGGTAAAAATATGTAAGCTTCATTTTAAGAGATTAAAACACAACTAGAATTAAATAACATATAAATTCAAAAATGGTTTTCCATTTTTAAAGTAAAAATAGAACCTAGATACCCATTTGGAAGAACATAAGTTACAAAAAGCCGCAGGTCTGGAAGACATAGATGCAACAATAGGTAGGAAAGTAAATACAAGGTTTTTTTGCCTTTGTGACAGAAAAGTTACCTATAGGTTTTGAAATATATATGCAATTGCAGCAGGCCAACGGAAAAGAGGTATCTGTGTAGATGTTTACATGAATATTGCTTATCAACCATTACAAATATTATATCTACTTGAAAAAATAGCAAGATTATGAGGAATTTGGATTTAAAAAATATATAAATAAAATAAATAATATTAAAGGGATAGGCAATGAAATACTCATTAATCTAATATATTTAAGAGGTTATCCTATAGGCCTTTAAAAGATTCTTACAAACATTTGTGGTGGTTTTATTTGGGTGGGCAGCTGAGCTCCACAACAACCACTCTCTCACTCCCCCTCTCCTCAAAGAAGAAGGGAGAGAAAATACAACACAGAGAGCTCAAGGTTTGAGATGAGAATGGTTTAATTAAAGGGAAAGGGAATGGGAGAAAAAGAAACAAAAGAAACAATAAGTCCACACAGAAACAGAGAGAAGGAAAAAATATATATATTATTCTCTACTTCCCATCAATGAGTGATGTTTGGCTATGTCCTGGGATACAGGGTCTCAAAACACATAGTGGTTGTTCAGGAGGAACAGCCCCCTCCCCCACAAGAGCCTCCCTTTTTATTGCTGAGTGTGAAATCAGGTGTTATGGAATATCCCTTTGATTGGTTTAGGTCAGCTGCCCTGGCAATGTCTCCTCCCCATCACTTGCCCGCCCCTAGCCTGCTGGTTCTTGGGGGCTTGGAAGGAGCCCTGATGCTGTGCCAGCCCTATGCAGCAATAGACACAACACTGGAGCGATACCAGTGCTGTTCTAGCTACGAGTGCAGAGCACAGCACTGTGTGGGCTGCTGCATCCCAGACAGACTCAACACAACACTTGAAGTTAGCTTAAAACCAATAGTTTTTTGACATCAAGCAGAATAAAATAAAATAAAATAAAATAAAATAAAATAAAATAAAATAAAATAAAATAAGATAAGATAAAATAAAATAAAATAAAATAAAATAAAATAAAATAAAATAAAATAAAATAAAATAAAATAAAATAAAAATCAAGGTCACTGTGAACAAGTTTTTTCTCAGCTTGATTTTTCATAGCAGAAGGAAAAAAATATTTACAATTATAGCAGATTTATATTCATCTACTTGGATTTTAAAAAAATTGCATCATGTATAGTAGACGAAATACAAAGAAGTTTGTCTCCATCTTTCCATTTTGAATGGAAATTAATGTCTCCATCATTAATTTCCTATTAATGTACATATTAGAGCAAGGAGGCACTCCACAGTACAACTCTGATACTATCTTATTTAAAGAATAATATGTACCAAAGTAGACACTATGTATTTAACATATGACCTTCACCAGACTACTCTGGTTTTAGACTTAGCAGGACATTCTGAATAAAGGTTACAGCAGACCATATGAAGCTTAAAGACCGTGTAAAGCTACTGATGCAAGCAGGACCAAACAGCAATCAATTCATTCTCCACATTATTTTCTTTCAGTGTCCTCCTAGGTGCTTTCTTTTCTGACATTGTATGAAAGCTTATTTGCTGCCATTTTACTCAGCCAGTGTGCAGTTATTAAATGTTACTCTCAGTTTGCAAAGTTTGCACTGTGACCATAACCTCCCTTTCAAGGAAGCCTTTTAATTCTCATTCAGTTCTCTTCTTTTAACTGAGGTTGGACCTACATCAAGAAAGAATATCTTCATGCCCTCAGATATAACCTCTTCATTTTTCCCTACCGCCTGTAGCATTCAATCCCTGTCCCAGGTGTACAACAAGGTCAAAATTATGGTTCCTCCTACACTGTTACTCACATATGGTCTCATTGTGGGAATCCTATGGCATTTCTGATCCAGATTATATAGTATTTCAGGTTGTGTGACTGAACTACAGATGAAAAGTTTTCCATGAAAAAGATGGTGTCAGGCATTCAAGTTCCCTCTGGAAATCTCAGAAGCTTAATGTCCCTCCTTTGTTGCAGGTTATCTGAAACTGTAAGTAATCTTTTCTCTACCAATGAGATTTTGCCTAAGGATTTAGAGAGTTTTTGTTTGTTTCCCATTCTCTGAAAAGGCTTGAATTTGCATTCAATAATATGTTAAATTACAAGTTTCAAAGTTGGACTTTTGTCTTGGGCTGTTTATCTCTAAATCCAAATTAGAATGTCACTGTAGTTATGTTTTGATGGCTTAATTCACAGTACATTTATTAGATATGGATTAAATTGCTTTCTAAAAATTGTTTCTTTTGTTTTGAAGTACAGTTCATAAATCTCAAATAAGTAAGTTTTATAGAATCACTTAGGTTGGAAAAGAATTCTAAGATCATCTAGTCCGAATCTGGTAGTTTGATTTGGTATATTTAGAATTCAGATGGGGTAGCAGACTAATTTGATTTTTATTGAAGGTAAGAAAATCAAACAGTTCATTACCAAAGGAAAAAAAATATATCTATCTATCTATATCTATATCTATATCTATATCTATATCTATATCTATATCTATATCTATATCTATATCTATATCATCTATCTATATCTATATCATCTATATCTATATCTAATCTATATCTATATCTATATCTATATCTATATCTATATCTATATCTATATCTATATCTATATCTATATCTATTTGGGACTTTAGGACCCTCCGCTCTGCATTCAAAGTTTCATATTTTCCATTAACTCAGCATTTCCCATATTTTATGAAGTGAAGGATTTTTTGTTGTTGTTTTGTTATTTGTTTTTATGTTGAAACAAATCTTTATAAATTACCCAAGATGTTAAAATTTGATATAGAGCTATGCCAAACTAATGAAAGCAAAGCCACACAAAATGTAAAAACAGTAAAAACAGAACTAACATCTTTTTCACCACAGTTCTTGGCTCTAACAGAGCCTGAAACAACACACTTAATGGAGAGCCATTTTACTTAGGCTATGTCAGATATATATGTAGAAATACAGCCAAAAGATTAAGTGCTTTCAAAGGAGACACTGCTGTTACTTCTTTCTTCCTAACCTGAAGAACTATGTATGAACACCTACAAATACCCACATAAACATATATATGTATATAAATATCTGTATTAGAATTTGTATTGCAAAATAATGCACAAACAAATGTGTAATGTATGTAGTAATGTCAGTAGTAATGTCTGTAATGTATGTGTGTAGTAACGTGTAAATGTATGGAGTAGTACTGCAATAAATTTTATGATTGCAAGGTATGATCAGGATTTTTCCACTTGTAAACTTTCTATTTTATGTCCATTCCTTTCTTTTTGAATTAATGTCATTTTAAGATTCAGACTAAATATATGTGGGGCTAGAAAGGACTATAAAAAATATATAAAAAAATACCCTACAACCAACTCCCAAATATTCCATCTCAGCCTTACTTATTACTAAGTAAAAAAGAGAATTATAATACCCAACCCAATATCCAACTGGATATTAGGAAGATGTTCTTCTCTGAGAGGGTGGCTGGGCACTGGAACAGAATCCCTAGAGAAGTAGTCATGACACCAAGCCTGCTGTAGTTCAAGAAGTGTTTGGTCAATGCTCTCAGACATATGGTTTAATTTTTAAGTAGTCCTGTGTAGAGCCATGAGTTAGACTTGATGATCCTTGTGGGTCCCTTCCAACTTGTGATATTCTATGAATCTCAGATTTTATTGTAACTATATTAAAAAAAAAAAAAAAAGAAACAAAAACTCATTCTTTCAAATTTTGTATTCTCAGATAGTCATTTGAACATAGTAAAAGAATAAAATAAACTTAAATTCTAATGATATCAAATAAAAGGACTATCCTCAGAAAGCAGACATTATTTCTTGTGTGACCTCTCCAACACCAAAATGAGGGAGATACTAATTCCCCTTAACTTACTGGTTCTCCTCATCCTAATGTAGCTCAGTATACACTTCACTATATCTTCAGTGAAAATATATTTGGGGCTTACATTCAACTTCATGTCTTTAGTAACACTGAGATCCTCTAAGTGAAAGCCACTATTTAGCCATTTCATTCCCAGTCTATACTCATACAGCCAGTCACTCCATTGAAGGCAAAGACCTTTGCAGTTCTGTAAACTGAACTGTAAACTGAACTGGTTTCTGTTACCCTTGTCCTGACATTTATCACTGTTTCTTCAGACTGAAGCTCTACAATTCAGAATGACAGTTGCTTCCCTTAATCATAGTATCATTCAAAACTCATAAATTCATCTTTATTAAACAGTTCTGGGCAGACCACAAACCAGGACATCAGGCACCTCCATGGTGACAGGGATGGGTTAAGTCCATGCTGGGACATCAGTCTGCAGGCTGGGGAGAGGAGAAAGCCCGATGTGGGGAATTGGGACCAGACACAGTCCTGGTTCTATGTGGCACTGAATGAAATTATGGCATTAAACTCTGAAGGTGCATTCTGTGGGTTGTAGATACAGGTACAGTACTCCCTTGAAAAAGCATTAGGTAATATAGTACAAAATATCTGAGGGTCATAGCGTGATCTCCAGTATTAGGCTACTGATCAAACATAAATTTTATTTGTTTTTTTCTTTGTCACACTTTGAAAAACAAACAAACAGACAAGCACACACACCATTGTTTTTTGTTTGTTTGTACTTGGTTTTGCTTTTCATTATTTATTTATTTCCCCTTAGAATTAATTTGGAGAGGGTTGTCCCTAAGCAGCATGCACATGGGCTGTCCACTGTAGGACAGATATCGGACCTTGCCCTTTCTTTCACAATGTAGACATAATTATATAGACTTCCTTTTACTCCCTTGGATGTCCAGTTTAATATTTATTCAGATAAAAATGAGAACCCAATCTGTTCATATCATTTACAAAGTCTGGAAATCTAGTTTCAGAGAAAGAGAGGGATGAACCTAGTATAAATCTTCCCCTGCAAAAAATTTGAGTATTTTTCATTTGTCATGCAGGGTTAACCCTTTTATTGTTCATCTGTCTTAAAGACCTGAACAGGTAATGAGTTTGCAGTTAGAGATTCAGGCACAAATAGAATGTATCTTGGCACCTAAACATACCAGACAGCTTTTTAAACCAGTAGGTACATCCAACTAGTCTATTCACTATCTATCTCTTGTGTCAACAGGAGACTTATGACACACCTTGTTTGTGCCACTTTTAAGTAGTCTGTTGTTGTGGCTGAGACAAGGAATATAGGAATATACATAGAATACAGAATATATACACTTATATAGAATATAAAATATATACACTCATTCCTCAATAAGTGTATCAAACTCATTTTATACAACGTGCCAGTTCTGATATCCTAACAGGTCACTCATTCAAATAAGACTGTGCAAATGTGAATGTGAACCATATTGATATATATGTTCCTTACACAAGAAAAGCGGGAAATAAACACAAAATTATAAATCATGCAAACTTCATTATTATGTTGAAAAATCATCTATTTGTCCTTGTTATCATTATTATCAATATATTTCATCATATTGAACCTTTGCTCATTGTGTAATTGAAGTATTTGCACGTATTTTATACTTTCCTATATATATGAGCTTACACATAGAACTGAAAGTGGTCATAGAGTTCTACATGAACCCTGAGGTTTACACCAAGGTTTGTCCAGAAGCAATATTTTCATTATCAAAATATAATATCAAATTAAGTATTTCAGTGCCCAAATATTACAGTTCTATGGCGATGTGATCAGGAATCAGTTGTCAAATTTACTAATTTGTCATCATAAATTAAAAATAATATATTCATTTTTCCACTGTACAGCAGAAACATGCTCGAAGAGTCATGGGAATAAGATTATACTGATCATGTTTGACCTTTGATGAATCATTTCATCAGCACTTCAGTGCTAGTTTCATACCTTGCCTTAATTAATTTGTGTTGCTTTCATCTCCTTTACTTATGAAGTTTAGAAAGTCCTGCCCGTTCCTTGCCTATTTTCTGTCCTTTACCACATTTTTTTTTCTAGTTCTCCACTTAAAATCAGTGGAGATGTGGCAATAATATCTTCAGACAGGATACCTTTGTTCTTCAGAACAGATTTAACACTATGGTCTTGGAGTTAACAGGAGACTATAGACCATTACATACTTTTAACATGCTGTGGTTTAACCAGGGTGGCAGCTAATCACCACACAGACAATTGTGCAATCTCCACAGGTGGGATGGGGAAGAGAATCAGAAAGGTAAAAGCGTGAGAACTCACGGATTGAGATAAAGACAGTTTGGTATGTAAAGCAAAAGCTTTACTAGCACAAGCAAAGAAAAATGAATAATTATTTCACTACCTCCCACTGGCAGTCACTTCCAGGGCTCATCACATGTAACAGTTTATTGGGAAGACAAGTGTCATCAGTGCAAATGTGCCCTCCCCTCCACCTCCTATCTTCCTCCTTCTTTACCCCAACTTTTGTTGCTGAGCATGTCATCATATGTCTGTTTGGACAGTTTTGGTCAGCTGTCATGGCTAAGCCTCCTCCCAGCTTCTGGTGTCCTCTCAGCTTCCTTGCTGGGAGTGCCAGAGGGAAAGGCTCTGGGGAGATACCCCACAGTTGGTGGTGGACCCACTTCCCTGTCCCTGTTGGGCAGAGGAGGGGAACCAGAGAGGTGGGGAGGTCCCTGCTTGGCATTGCAGTTGAACCCCCCCTCTGCCTACCTTTCATCCCCAGGTCCCCCTAAGCAATAGGTTTGTAGCATTGGACATTGAAGGGAAGGGAAGTGGGGAGGTGTGGGAAGATTCCCCTAAGACGTTATCAAGGATGAGTCAGTCAAATCCGCACATTCAAACTGACTCTGCCAGGAAAGAAAGAAGGGTGGTTATGGTGGGTGACTCCCTCCTCAGAGGAATGTAGGGCTCCATTTGCAGACCAGACCCAAGCCATAGGGAAGTGAGCTGCCTATCTGGGGCCCAGGTCAGGGACATAACTAGAAAACTCCTGTAGCTGGTTCACCCCACTAATTACTACCTATTGCTCATAGTTCAGGCAGGCAGTGATGAAGTCACTCAGAGAAACCTGCGAACTATGAAAAGAGATTTCAGGGGTTTAGGGCAAATTGTTCAAGGAGTGAAAGTGCAAGTTGTGTTTTGTTCTATACTTTCTGCGGAGGTGAAGGACACAGAGCAGGCTAGGAAATACAGGTAATGAATAATTGGCTGAGAGGCTGGTGTTGAGACAGGAACTTTGGGTTCTTTGACCACGGGGTAGTTTACTCAATCCCTGGCCTGTTGTAGATGGATGCAACTCTCAAAGAGGGAAACGAATCCTAGCACAGGAGCTAGCAGGACTTGTCAAGAGAGCTTTAAAGTAGCTATGACGGGGGAAGGGAATAAAACAGGGCCTACCAGAGAAGTGCTTAAGGGAACAATGGTGAAGCTGACGGTGAGGCAGATGTCTCATCTGAAGTACATCTACACAAATGCATGCAGCATGGGCAACAAACAGGAGGTGGTGGAAGCAACTGTGCAGCAGGCTAACTACGACCTTGTTGCTATAACTGAAACATGGTGGGATCACTCCCACGACTGGAGTATTGTGATGGACAGCTACATGCTCTTCAGAAGAGATAGACAAGGAAGGGAGGGTGGTGACGTGACTGTTTGTATTATGAGCTGGTATTATTTAGTCTGGAGAAGAGGAGGCTCAGGGGAGACCTCCTTTCACTCTACAACTTCTTGAAGGGAGGTTGTGATGGGGAAAGGGTTGGCTTCTTCTTCCAGATAACTAATGATAGGAGTTAAGGAAATGGTCCCAAGTTGTGATGGGGAAAATTTAGATTAGATATCAGGAAAAACTTTTTATTTCAAAAAGTGGTCAGATACTGAAATGGCCTGCCCAGGGAGGTGATGGAGTCACCGTCCCTGGAAGTGTTCAAGAAACACCTGGATGAGGTGCTGTGAGGTATGATTAGTAGCATGGTGGGTAGTATTGGTGATAGGACGTTTGGACTAGATGATCTTCTAGGTCCTTTCCAACTTTGTGTTTCTATGATTTGTCTATGATGAAAGGCAAGGAAAGGCAAGGAAAGAGTGTTTCTTAAAAAATTAATTACACAAATATTCATAGATTAAGTGTTCAAAAAGTAACCTGAAACCACAGATATTTCAAAATTGTACAGTGGAAGAAAAAAAAAAAAAAAGAGAGAGAGAGAGACAAACGTCATTCTAGGAATAATAACACAAGCAGTGACTGAAAGACATGGAACATGATATGTCTCTTTTCTGGAATAGTGTAGTCACCTTCCAACATTCCCCTTTGAAAAATTAAGGTTCACTCAAGACAGATATCCTTATTTCATTATATCACTTTTGCAAAGAGTCCTAAACACACAGTGCTTGTGTTCCAAAATTGCATGGTACAATTCAGTTCCAGTCTAAAATTTTGCTACTATGTTGGAAATCAGTATGATTGAGATAATTAGCCTAGTTTCTCAAGTGTATCACTATGCTGGCAGCAAAAGCAGTTTTGAATAAAAGTTGGATCATGTTTAGCCATCTTCGACAGGTGGAAGACACTTGAGTCCATTTTCATGAGACCACATAAGTATATTGTTAAAAGCAATGGAAGTAAAAGACAGCAATCATGCTAAAAATTAAGTCCAAAATTTTGGAAACAAAATGTATTTTTTTCTCTCTTTTTTTTTTTTTTTTTTTCCCACATAAATTTATCCTCTAACTGTAAATAACCTTGCCTTTCAAAATAGTTTAATTTGATGAAGAAAAGCAAAAAGTGTTAATAATAACCTGAGTTTAAAAATATGCATTTTAATGATTCAATTTATGTTATCACATAGTTATATTATTCTATTATCATGTAGCACTGTAAGTTTGTATCAAAGTTCTTCTTTTCCACCTATTATGTCTCATAATCATATGTTAACATGTGATTCATCAACCAGTCACAAGGAGCATTTTTTAGTATTTGTTCAATTGTGTCAATCCATTGAAAAGACATAAGCTATTTATAGCAGGATAGTAGCTTCCATACTTGCTATCAGTCAGTTTCAAATCAGAGGAAAAAAGTCATAGGATTCTTCGCTGTCCAAAAACAAGGTGGCAACCTTTTCAAGTTCTAAGACTTTTCCCTGGAATACAGACACAGATATATTATGACATCTGGGTCCTTCCTTTTGCAAATATTGACTTTATTCTGTGGTTTCTTCTACCTACATCAGTCAATAATGAATGTTTAAATTACCTTGAAAGATAATTACCTGGTAACTGATACACAGTTACTTCATCTGGCTCTCATTTCCTAATTCTTATCCCAAAACATCACCTCCTATTGTTACACAGGATATATATACATATTTATGATTCAAGAGAGCAATATGAAGCCAGTTTCACTTGAATATGTACTGAAAATTACCCTAGGGAAAGAATATTTATTTTAGGCTTTTGCAATTACTTTAAATTATAATTCTTCATCATAATGCACTGCTTTTTACAAAACCTATATTAAAAAAAAAAAAAAAAGGATAATTTCTGGGCTGAATCACAGAGTGCAACCCAGAACTATCAGTACCTCAGTGGTTAGAGCATTAATTCTATCCATTAACCTGAAGACCTCAGGAACACATTAGATGAATTAATTAAATATATAGGTGTGATTTGTTCCCATTTGTAGATATCTAAATTTAAAATCCATTCATTAATATTTTTCTCCAGCAGAACTTAAATATGTTCTATGATAGTTTGGCCTGAGCATGTCTGTGTATCTCTAAAACTCTTTAAAATCAAGGTGATAAAAAATGTATATATGCTCCTAAAACTCATTAGTAAACTTAGTACTTCTTTAGCTCAACAATTTGGGAAGTTTGATCTATGTATTTTTACTTCGGATAACAATTTGCTAAAATATATATATATATATATATATATTCACTTAAAATATTTTAACTACATGCAATTAAATTACATTATTTTGAAATTCAATGTATTTTTATTCCCATTTGATTTACTGAGTAGGTTGCTAATTTAGGTTTCATGTAATGTCAACATGGCACAGAAAACTGTACTTCTATCCTTCCACCTTGTGTAGCAGTGACACTTTAGTCTTGTACTCAATTCCTTTAAATGACCTGTCACTTCAAGGACTGAAGTATAGTGTTTATAGCTTAATTCCAGACTTTCCCAAGGTGTATTTTCATTCATCTCTTATGTTTGTCTCAGCTGTTCAGGACAGAGCAGGATATACAGAAACTGACATCTTGTTTTCTCCTTGGTGTACAACATAAGACTTGGGAATTTTATACGCACATAAGTTTATCTTCAGCATGATGACTTCTTACAAAAACTGGATTTCCACAAGAGACAGACAATTGTAAATAGATTAATACATAAAGGAAGTAATATTGTTCTACTTTCAGAGATATTACCATAATACTAAAGCTGTTTTTCTTACATCAAAGTAAAATTCTGTATACAAAGAAGTACCAATAAAAAAGTAATGTAACTTATAATCATGGAGAACTCACATTAAAATAAAAATAAAAATTAGAAATGCCTCATTTACTGTATTTGGAAAATACAGAAAGTCTAGAAGAGTAATGGACTCATAATTGTTTATTTGTATTATAACAAAGAATATTAAATATAAAAATGGACTCCAGGCTGTAGAAAACCAAATTAGCAAGTAAAATTAAGAAGTAAAATTATATGCCCAATACAACAGATGATTCCTGTACTTGGAATTCAGTTCAGTGTCAGAATTCTCAGCATCTTACAGCTGCTTTGGATATTCATGGGCATCTCACATAATACTATATTCCTCTCTTGTGTCAACTGAATCATATAACCTAACTTATGCCTCGATAATTACATTCAATCATATAATTTAAATCCAAAATCTGATGATGAGTCCCACCCTAAGCCTCAATTCAGTGGCTCAGTCCTAGGCACTTTAGACTGGATGCATGAACTGTAGTTAGCTGAAATTATTTGTAAATTTCACTCACAGAACCAAAATATTTAGACTATCAACCACTTTCAACAAGATTATCTATCTAATAGAGTTTAATTAATGTTTATAAAATAACATTTTTCTGAAACATATTGTTTGATTTTATGTATTCTTAAAAAGTGAAATGATAAAACCAATCAATCATTTATTAAAGTGTGGCTTGTAGAATTTTCATTAATTAAGAAGTTGTTTTATGTTTACAAATATGTTTACCATCTTTGGATGTCATCTAGAGAGGAAATAGTTTCAAATAAATATGTAATTTTTAATGAATTTGTTAAAATATAAGTATTAAGATGGAAGTGTTCTTGGTTTCTCATTCCATATACTTGCTAGCTCAGTAACATCTTTCTTAAGATAGTAGGTATATTGTTTAATGAAGTTATTACACAGTGGAAACAAAATGCAATTTGTTAACGAAGTTCTTTTAATTCTTTTTAATGTATTAAACATATGAAGAAAAAGGATTAAAATGTACTTTACAGTATTTTTCACATCTATTTGAGTGTACAGCACTAGTACTTAATTACTTGATTAAAATCAAATGTGATGTGTTGATAATATTTTTATTAGTAATACTTTATGATTTGCTGGGAGTTTACATGCTAATTTTGGCTTTCAGCTTCAGAAACTAGCTGAGAAGCAGATGGAGATAACTTGCAAAGTGGCCTCCCTCCTGTCTTCCATTTTTATGGTCTGTGGTAAAATGTACCTTCTTGGTAGGGCTGGAAAAAGTAACACGAATTCTCCGCATTATCAGAAAATCTGACATTTATACCTGTTCTGTATTTTTACAATGAACAGGTATCTCAAAATAATGAACTTCTCTTTCTGCCCCCAAAACACAAGTATTTTCCGGTCTTGAACCAGAACAATGAACTCTTCGGTTCATTGTAAATACCATTCCAGGTTCAAAACTCATATATATCCCATCCTGCTCCTGAAGTAGGAATGTGATATCCTTTTCCTCTCAGCATCTGAGACAACAGAGGGCACTCTTCCTTTGTCCTTGTTTTCTAGATCACTTAAGGAGGATGTTTATGAAGCCTTTTCTACAAAGCCAGTTTTTAAAGTCTATGTTTTCTCTGTCTCGGCTTAGGTGAAAGACATTCACCATGACTGGATGGCATAATTTATTTATTTATTAATTTATTTATTTTGTATGAAGTTTACTTGTACCTTGCTTGTACCAAGCACAGCACAGTAAGTTCATGACTCTACACAGAACTCTCTCTCTTTCTGAATACATATATGTGTCAATTGAAATTCTGAGACTATTTGTCATATATTTTATGCACATTATTTATTTTCCTTTAGCCCACTTGTTTTCACTCATTCTCCATGGTCTAATGTTATCTTTCCCATCTCCTGAATATCACATCTACACTTACAGTCCTGCTAAGTCCTTACTTACAGTCCTGCAGTAAGTGTCCTGCTGAATCCAGAAATTCAGGTAAATCTGTGATTTCTATTAGACATTGCTTAAATTTAGTCCCTACAGCAGTGTACATTTTCAGAAATACAGACCTTAAATTGTTAATGTGATGACATCAAAATTATGTTAAGAGCAGGTACTACTGATTACTCACAGTGGCTTTCAACAAGTCCTTGAGTCCTTTACTAAGCTGATGAAACAATAAGACACCTCACACAAAGGATTTTTGAAAAAGACTGAAAACATAAAATAAGTAGTCACTTTAAGATTCTGTACTCACCACTTGCAAGGACACACCACTTGCAAACTACAGGGAGGTTTAGGCTGGAAGTCAGAAAAAGGTTTTACATGAAGAGGGTAGTTGCACACTGGAAGAGGCTCCCCAGGGATGTAGTCACTGCACCAAGCCTGTCTGAATTTAAGAAGCATTTGGACTGTGCACTTAGTCACATGGTCTAAAATTTTAGGTAGACCTGTGAGGTGCCAGGAGTTGGACTTGATGATCCTTATGGGTCCCTTCCAACTCAGGATGTTCTATGATTCTATGTATATATGATTCTATGATTTCACTTCCTAAACTGCCCAGTTAAATCTCTGTTGGAAACAAATATATATTAAAAACAAACAAACAAAAACTTCATTTAACAAATTTGCTTATGGTAAGGTGAATTCTCTTTTTCCATAACCATGCTGTTAATCACTTTAGTGCCACATTTAGTGCAGGATGACATTTTGGTGTTGGCCAAGATATTTCTTATTACTTTCATAATGCTTGATGCACTTTCCCTCTATGTTGGAATCAGATGTATATGATGTATATGATGTATATATATATATATATTATATGTATATATATTTATATATATATAAAATCTTGTACTCTTTTTAATGACCACAGAACAAAAACAGAAATTATGTAAGAAGTTCATTACACATTTGTTTCTGCATACCAACAATTTAAATTAAGAAAACTAGGGACCTGGTTATTGAGAAAAAAAGCTATTGTAAAAAACAGAGTTTTCTAAAATGAAGAAGTGACTGTGGAAAGAAGAAACAGGCTTAAATTTCTTCAAACAGGAAAGAAGAGTGTGAAGAGTCTGGCTGGAATAAAGCACTTGGGAGTGGGAGATGTCCCTGGAGATAGAAGAGAAACATGGAGACAAGTGCCTGATCTTATTCATCAACACCTGAAACTGCTTACTTGTGAGAAGCAGGATGGTAGGAATTGATACCACTTTATGCTTTAACTTCCCAGAGCATTAGTGATGTCCTTGCAGGGAAAGGAAATCAAGTGAATGTGTAACAGTGAGAGAGTGAGTGAACAGGTATGTGAGATAATCAAGTAGGCCAAAGCTCTAATCTTGATGGTTCTTAAATAACTCCCTGCAACCAGGTCTACTACAGGTTTCAATTACTCTGTCTCACTTAGAACACCATGCCAACACCCAAAACCTTGTATGGATGCTATTTTAAAGACATGTGTGTCAAAGACAATGCTAAAAAATGACAAAACTTATAATCAATTTAAAATTTTTGATCTGTGAGTCAAAAATATGACATGGTATGTTTTGTTATTTTTTTGACATGACATTCCATGTCATGTTTTGTTTATTAATACTGATTTAAGTTTTTCTGCCAATATAGTACTTCATCATAAATCTTTTGAGGACTGCTAGATGTGATATTCTGAGATAAGGCAGTTTATTTCACTAAGATAAAATTGCTGGAATGTCAGAATTACTGGAAGGTTTGTTATCTTTGGGTCATCTCTTCTCCTGTCCATTTAGGTCTACAGGTCATAATCTTGTTATTTAATGTTCTCTTTGTTCTTGTTATATTTGTAATATAACAAGAACACATACAACAATCTTGTTATATTTGTAATATAACAAGAGCTCAATCTGGCTACTGCCGTTAAAGATAACAAAAAATGTTTTTATAAATACATCAACACAAAAAGGAGGACTAAGGAGAATCTCTATCCATTACTGGATGCGGGGGGAAACTTAGTTACAAGAGATGAGGAAAAGGCTGAGGTGCTTAATGCCTTCTTCACCTCAGTCTTTAGCGGCAATACTGGTTGTTTTCTGGATACCCAGTACCCTGAGCTGGTGGAAGGGGATGGGGAGCAGGATGTGGCGCTCACCATCCACAAAGAACTGGTTGGTGACCTGCTACGGCACTTGGATGTGCACAAATCGATGGGGCCGGATGGGATCCACCCAAGGGTACTGAGAGAACTGGCAGAGGAGCTGGCCAAGCCCCTATCCATCATTTATCAACAGTCCTGGCTATCGGGGGAGGACCCAGTTGACTGGTGGCTAGCAAACGTGACGCCCATCTACAAGAAGGGCCGGAGGGCAGACCCAGGGAACTACAGTCCTGTCGGTTTGACTTCAGTACCAGGGAAACTCATGGAGCAGATCCTCTTGAGAGTCATCACGCAGAACTGGCAGGGCAAGCAGGCAATCAGGCCCAGTCAGCATGGGTTTATGAAAGGCAGGTCCTGCTTGACGAACCTGATCTCCTTCTATGACAAAGTGACGCGCTGGGTGGATGAGGGAAAGGCTGTGGATGTGGTCTACCTTGACTTCAGCAAGGCTTTTGACACCGTCTCCCACAGCATTCTCCTCAAGAAACTGGCTGCTCTTGGCTTGGACTGGCTCACACTTCATTGGGTTAGAAACTGGCTGGATAGCCAGGCCCAAAGAGTTGTGGTAAACGGAGTCAAGTCCAGTTGGAGGCCAGTCACTAGTGGTGTTCCCCAGAGCTCGATGTTGGGGCCGGTCCTCTTTAATATCTTCATCAATGATCTGGATGAGGGCATTGAGTGCACCCTCAGTAAGTTTGCAGATGACACCAAGCTAGGTGCGTGTGTTGATCTGCTTGAGGGTAGGAAGGCTCTGCAGGAGGATGTGGATAGGCTGGACTGATGGGCTGAGGTCAACTGCATGAAATTTAACAAGGCCAAGTGCCAGGTCCTGCACCTGGGGTGCAATAACCCCAAGCAGAGCTACAGGCTGGGAGATGAGTGGTTGGAGAGCTGCCAGGCAGAGAGGGACCTGGGAGTGATAGTTGACAGTCGGCTGAATATGAGGCAGCAGTGTGCTCAGGTGGCCAAGAAGGCCAACAGCATCCTGGCTTGTATCAGAAGCAGTGTGACCAGCAGGGCTAGGGAGGTGATCGTCCCCCTGTACTCGGCTCTGGTGAGGCTTCACCTCGAGTACTGTGTTCAGTTTTGGGCCCCTTGCTACAAGAAGGACATCGAGGTGCTTGAGCAGGTCCAGAGAAGGGCGACAAAGCTGGTGAGGGGCCTGGAGAACAAGTCCTACGAGGAGCGCCTGAGGGAGCTGGGCTTGTTCAGCCTGGAGAAAAGGAGGCTCAGGGGTGACCTTATTGCTCTCTACAGATATCTTAAAGGAGGCTGTAGCGAGGTGGGAGTTGGTCTGTTCTCCCACGTGCCTGGTGACAGGACGAGGGGGAATAGGCTTAAGTTGCGCCAGGGGAGTTTTAGGTTGGATGTTAGGAAGAACTTCTTTACCGGAAGGGTTGTTAGACATTGGAACAGGCTGCCCAGGGAGGTGGTGGAGTCACCATCCCTGGAAGTCTTTAAAAGACGTTTAGATGTAGAGCTTAGGGATATGGTTTAGTGGGGACTGTTAGCGTTAGGTCAGAGGTTGGACTCGATGATCTTGAGGTCTCTTCCAACCTAGAAATTCCGTGATTCTGTGATTCTGTAATTTTTTATACAAAGGTGAAATTGGAAAACTATAAATGCTATATTAGAGTATCTATAATTTAAATAATTAAGGCATCATCTGAATGCCTGAGAATAATTTGTCTATCCTGTTTCTTCAGATCAGACCAGTGACAGGTGTTGCTTTGTGAAAGATGTGGTGAAATTAACTAGATGACATATTTTTGCACTCTCTCTGTTCCAATCTCATGAATCTGAGAAAAGATCAACTTCTTGTTGATAATGAAAGAGAAAAATGTTAGTGGAATTCCTATGCAGGAACCGGTCTCCTCTCTTGACTTTATATTACTAAATGCCATCTATTGACTAGAACACCACAACTGGGATGACAGTAACTCACATGTGCTAAATACGTATGTAGTCTCAGAAACTAACTAGCCTATCCTCTTTTTCCTGAGGTAACTGAAAAGCCTAATTTCTGACTTTCTTCCTGCCATTTAGGAACAATAAATTATTTTCATCCCTTTCAGTGTTGTTGATGATAGAAGAAAATTACTTGACTAAAGAGCAGCTACACCTGCACGTAGCAATGGAATGGAATGAAACACAATCAGGATGTTTCCCCGTCATTTATCATCTTCATACAAAAATGCTTAAAATGTAGACTGAAGATAAAGCCTTTTTTTTTTTTTTTTTTCTCCCTCTACTTTCTATTGATGTTTGTCTTACACAGATTGTTATAAGTTCTGCTGAGAAAAGAACAGTACATGCACCAAACAATGGTAGTGGTTACTGGTTTGTAGTCATCTGGCACAAACAGATGATAGAAGAAGAATTAATCTCCCCATCTTGATTTCAATAGTCAGTGAAATTACATAAAATATCTATTTTTTTTTCAATAAATACTTTTCAGTTTTCAACTGATTTATATGGTGGTTTTGTTTGTTTGTTTAGTTGGTTGTTTTTGTGTTTTTTTTTTTTTATTATTGTTTTTGTTTGCTTGTTTGTTTGTTTTTAACATTTATGGAGAAAAGGCAGTAGTAGTATTAATATAATCATTTCACAATTTCATCAGTGTCATTTCAGAATTTTTTGAACATATTGTCTCTTCTTGACACTTCTTAGAAAACTGCTGAGGAGAACCACCCATGTACTAATGTCACTGAAAAGTACTGTCACTTCAAATCAACGTAGCCATTTAATGAAAATTGTCTCATTGGTAATACATTAGATGCTGCAAAGCTAGTGTTTGGAAAGAGAAGAAAGGGAATTAACTAGGTAATGTGAGCTGCTAGCTTCAGTTGCACCTTCAATTATCTGGAAATGTTTTTACTTTGTTTTATGTGCCACATATTGGGTAATACATGTAAGATGAAAGGTTTCATTATTGTTCTGTTAAACTGAGTCTTTGTTAAGAGACATATATTTAGAGTATTTTTCACTGAAGTTGGTGTTCAATCCATGTCCAAAGGCATATTTATCTCCTACCTTTTCCCTGCTACCTTTCAACTTCCCTGAAAATTATTATGATGTTTACTTTTGTTTTTATGTTTATGATTACTGGTTCCAAATCCAAATTTATTTTCTTCCACGGGCTTTCACTACAAGGTTGAATATTTTAAAATTGTTTGTTATCTTGATCAAGAATGAAAATTTGAAATATACATTTATTTGTTGGAACAGAAATGAATGGAAATATACATATTTATCAGGTGGGACTAATAATTCATCTTTTCTTTTTTGGAGACATCATTAAATTCTCCACATTTATACATGAAATACCATTTGAAAGATACCCTGCATGCCTCTGTGGTACAGAGAATGCAGGTTTCCCACAAATACTAAACCAAATCTGCCATGCCATCCAGTTATACTGGGTATCCTAGCGTACCTTAAATGGCATTCAGTGCCATTAGGTCTTTGAAGGTAAAGTGTTCACACTATGTGTGAAGAGTTCTATGCATTTAAAGAATGACCATTACACCTAGAGTCCTAAATTCCACATGAAATACTACATAAGCAACAGCAACTCACAGTCTATTTATGGTAATTCCATGCAGTACAGTCTTTATTCAAGCAAACCAGAATTATGAAATAATGTTACTGTAATAATTTTCTCTCTCACTATACACTGAGAATGCTGCACTCATATTATTTTTCCTGAATATGTATTTTCACTCATTGTGATAAACCTATATACATGTATAATTTCAATTTCAATAGATGCCTTTCCATCTATGCTGTGTGACCATATGCACATCCTTAAAATTTTGCACATAACTGTATATGCCACCAGTGTATATTCAATATTGTGTGTAAATACATAAAGACCACATATCAGAAAGTTTCATGTCAGAAAAAATATTACATTACATGCAAAAGCTCTAGAGATACAGTTGAAAAACTGAAATCTGACTCTGTATAAAGAATCCAATTATTTTAATTCTGAATAACTTATGAATGTAAATATGTTTAATAAAGCTACAATTGTTGTTTTCCATAATTGTTACAGAAGAAATAAAAGGCTTACCTGGAAAAAACTGTTTTTATATTTTCTTGTGTGTGTATGAGTGTGTTTTTTTTGTTGTTCATTTATTTTAAATGTTGTCATTCTTTGTCTGTGACCAGCCACTAGTGACTGGCCTCCAACTGGACTTGACTCCATTTACCACAACTCTTTGGGCCTGGCTATCCAGCCAGTTTCTAACCCAACGAAGCGTGCGCCAGTCCAAGCCAAGAGCAGCCAGTTTCTTGAGGAAAATGCTGTGGGAGACGGTGTCAAAAGCCTTGCTGAAGTCAAGGTAGACCACATCCACAGCCTTTCCCTCGTCCACCCAGTGCGTCACTTTGTCATAGAAGGAGATCAGGTTCGTCAAGCAGGACCTGCCTTCCATAAACCCATGCTGACTGGGCCTGATCGCCTGCTTGCCCTTCAAGTGCCGCATGATGACTCCCAAGAGGATCTGCTCCATGAGCTTCCCTGGTACTGAGGTCAAACTGACAGGCCTGTAGTTCCCCGGGTCAGCCCTCCGGCCCTTCTTGTAGATAGGCGTCACATTCGCTAGCCACCAGTCAGCTGGGACCTCCCCCGATAGCCAGGACTGCTGATAAATGATGGATAGGGGCTTGGCCAGCTCCTCTGCCAGTTCTCTCAGTACCCTTGGGTGGATGCCATCCGGCCCCATCGACTTGTGCACATCCAAGTGCCGTAGCAGTATACTATTATATATATTATTATACATATTATATACATATATATATATTATATATAATGTATATATATTATATTGTATATATATTATACAGTATATATATAGTGATGGGGCAGCTCCCTTTAACACATATGGTAGTTAATGGGACACTCATTTTAATTCAGTAAAATTAAAATATGAAATAAAAATCACTTTTCAGGAAATGAACTATTTTAGGGGACAAAACATCCTACTAGGCTACTACTGAAACTAGAACACGTGGAAACATTTTTAGTAATAAAAATATATATATATATATATATATCCCTAATTATAAGCTTAATGATAAGTAGATCATGGTGATCCAGATATAATGAAAGTTTATTTTTTTGAGGGGTCTGGAGAACAAGTCCTACAAGGAGCGGCTGAGGGAGCTGGGATTGTTCAGCCTGGAGAAAAGGAGGCTCAGGGGCGACCTTATCACTCTTTATAAGTACATTAAAGGAGGCTGTAGCGAGGTGGGGGTTGGTCTATTCTTCCATGTGCCTGGTGACAGGACGAGGGGGAACAGACTAAAGTTGCAACCAGGGGTGTTTTAGGTTGGATGTTAGGAAGAATTTCTTTACTGAGAGGGTTGTGAGGCATTGGAATGGGCTGCCCAGGGAATTTGGGAAGTCACCATCCCTGAAGGTCTTTAAAACACGTTTAGATGTTGAACTTAGCAACACAGTTTAGTGGAGGACTTTTTAGTATTAGGTCAGAGGTTGGACTCGATGATCTTGAGGTCTTTTCCAACCTAGACAATTCTGTGATTCTTTAGGGCATTAACCAAAACGTTTAGCTCATTTTGAATTAAAATATTTAGCTACTTCTCCAATAAAAATTATTCTGAAAAGAAATAAAAATGTTATATTTTTTTCTTTTTTAAATTTTCATTTCTGTCAACTACTGCTTTCTGCTCTTTTAATGTGATTACAGTGCAAGTTCAGGAACACTTCTGGCTGACAAATACTGCGTATTTCAGTGAATACTTCACCCACCAAAAGTAAGGTTTAGGTAAGTACTGCCAGTATATTTCTAAAATATAATGCAGTCTTGTATTCTAGGGTTGAAGATACTTTTCATCATTACAATAGGGCTTAAGATAGAAATAAAGGACCCCATATCTAATCATTAAGATACATTATTTCATCTTTCTTTGAAAAATATAGTACAGACTGTTGTGCATTTACATATGGATCAAACTTTTTTTCCACTCAAAGTTTTCTGAGGAGTAAAATGCTTCAAAAAATGGGCCTACTTTTCTCTGTGTTTTTCTCCAGTTACATACAAGATATTTCATTAACTTTGAGAATTATATTATTGTGAAAATGAAGTAAAAGCATAGCATTCAAATTCATTCTAGTTAGGATTCAAGCACACTAGAAGGTAAAAATAATGAAATAATTGAGATTTCAACACCTATTTGGCATTACCAATACTACAACCAAATTAATGATCAAAACTAACAATCAATTTATTTCTTCTAGAAAATGTTCCAAAGAGAGAGGACGAAGAACAAGTATAAACACTATTTTTTATCATGTCCTGTCATTCTAACTTCATAGAAAATCTCGCTCATACTTCATCAAATAGTTAAGAGCCATCTTTGAGTGTGATAAAACTTCTATCTTCTCCAAGGTTATGCATGGTTGTAAAGGTCGTAAAACATGTAATATCTAGAAAATATCATTATTCAAACTAGGAATGTTATGTGTTTTTTGAATGTAATTCTTTCTGAAAGATGCATTTGCATTCATGTTAAGATCTTAAAACTTCACTGTGTCAATTTCTGAAGAATATATCAGATATTTTATAGATGCATTTTCAGCCCATAGGTCTTGACTTCACAAATATATTACTTCTGTAAGTATTTCTGTTCCTTTTTCATTATTTTCCAGCTATGATTCATAAGAAGATTATTGTTTCTTCATTTAAATTCCAACTTCCTCAACTCAATTCTGCTGCAACATCCCTAAAATTTTGAATCATTAAAAAAAGTTAAAAGGAATAAAATTGAAATTACTTCTCCTGTCTCTATATTAGCTTTTGATCTGTTTAATAGCTTGTAATTTTTAGTTTGCTTGGATGAAACTTATCTTCTTTCATTACTTTCACAGAAGGATATTCTGAATGGGTCAGTTTGATTTTTGGCTGGTTCTCTCTAATCTGTCTTCAGTTTTCCCTCATATCTTCCATCCTGTCTTATGCTATGTGTTCGTAATCCTTAATATTCAACAGAAATCTTACTTTCAATAATATCCTTGAGACTTTTATCTTATGTATTATTCAATGGTTTAAGAGAGTGCACAGAGATGTAATTTGTCAGGAAAAACAAAACAAAACAAAACAAAAAAAAAGTGTTTCTGATACTGCATGAAACAGATATTAGCAATATTTTTGAAATAGTAGCCTGCTACTTGGTAGAGTGTTGCTTAGTTCACAAGATTTGAGTTCCAAGGGATTAAAAATTAAGGCATTGTAAACAAAAAAAGAAGTCAGGAAAGCACTGAGTATATACCCATAATAATGAAAAGTTACTAGGATCTTGAAAAGCTAACTTTTTACATTTAATGGACAAAGTGTTTATAAATGGGTTTAAAAATCTAAAAAGTCTATTTAAACACTAAATAGTGGTTCTAGACAATTTTCAGAAAAAAAAGTAAATATTTTATAACTCATTGATTTTTGCTTAATTTGCAGTTTTGTAACAATTATTTGTCTGCCAAATTTGTTGACACTGAAAGCCTGATTTTTTTTTTTTTTTTTTTAAGTACTCCACAAATGAATTGCTTTCTATACCAATAGCAGAAGGAAAATAGTATTTTTTTTTTAGGATCCCTAGGTTCTTGTAGAGAGGTTTCAGTGTGAAGAGTTGTTTGCTTATTTGTGTGGGTGGTGTAGTAGAGCAAGGGAGAATGAAAAATAAGGAAGCTCTGTGTATTCTTTTTATACTGCATGTTAAAATTAATAGTACCTATATTTCCTAAAGGAAATTTATTATGAAATTCTTAATGTTTAATGAAATTCATAAAAGCAGAACATTCATTCTGTATAAATATGTATGTAAACATATGTGAAAATGTATGCATTCAAACACACTGATTTATTTTATAATTCGTACACACTGACTCCTATATTAAGTAAACTAATTTCACTTTTGTGTAAGACTGCTTGAAAGGCATCAATCAATTTAAAATAATTGAGTTTAATCACAGTAAAAGTAAAAATCCCACTGATGATGGATAGTTTCATATAATTATACTTATAAGGAAGCAGTAAGACATCTTCACATGAACTTTTATGAAGTCTGTATCAAGGCAGGCAGACAAACACTACAGACTTCATTTCCTTATGTATTGTTCATCTATTTTACAAATGATTTCTTCTTAAAATAGAATTCACAGTGTTTGCAAAAGACTTGTGAAAGTTCATATAAATGTTGACACCCGTCTTACACTAACATAACTGTCACAAGCAATGTAGGATGAATATTTTCATATTATGTTAGTTGAGGTTTGTTTTTGTGTGCATGTGTTTATTTTATTTTATATAAGAGAAAAAGAATGCATTCTTAAAAATGTGCTCAGGATTTCTTAGTATTCTCAAGGCCTTTGTAATTCTTCCTTTCTTCCTTTCTTTTTCTTTCTTTCTTTCTTTCTTTCTTTCTTTCTTTCTTTCTTTCTTTCTTTCTTTCTTTCTTTCTTTCTTTCTTTCTTTCTTTCAGAAAAGCTCTTTTAGATCAGGTTTAATTTCACTTGCATTTCAAATACTGTCTATTTTTATTATTATTTTTTTTTTTATTTTGTCACTCAGAAAAATTCATTTACCAATATATTGATATTGGTGAACTACCCAAAGACAGTAAGTTCGCTAGAATCACTTTACAGGCATTTGCAAGACACAGGCAACTCCAGAAGGTAATTCAGAACAATAATTTTGTTTTAAATTTCTTTTTTTTTTTTTTTCTTTATTTTAATTGACCTATTACCCTCTCAAATAACCTGTTTACAAATACTATGGAGACAGTTCCATGAAATCAGGTTCTATAGGATAAAATTAACTTCTGTGAATCCATCCCTTATCTCTGCTCTGTTGACTTCACCCTTCACCCTTCACCTGTGGTTTTGGCTTTTTTTTTTTTTTTTTTTTTTCTATAAGCTCTTTTACCTTAACCTTAGGTTAGGTTAAATTCCATATGCCCTTTAAAATACATTTGAAACTTTTGGTATCCTCACCAACTGTTCGTAAAACTTAAATGAAGGAAAGCAAAAGAGTATTTAAATGGCCCTCTTTTTTTTTTTTTCTGTCTGTACTTGTAGAGATGTGGGAGAACTAAAATTACTTCCTACTGCTCTGCTTCTGCATCAATATAATCAAGTCTTTCATTAGGAAATCTAGGTCACTGGCTGTCAGTCTTTTTACTGATATAGTGAGAAACATTGGATTTCTAATTTACTCAGACTAAATTATTTTCTTAGCAGGTAACTTAGTTTGAACCTCTTTCCATTGGTTATCGGTCTCCTAAATCATTAACCTTTGTCCTCTAGTATTCTTCACAGTTCTTGATCCTATTCATTGTTTTCTTTTTTTTTTTTTTTTTTATTTGCCTAGTTTCAAAAAATATCACAAAATTATTATATGTTTGAGTAGGCGGAGAAAACAGGAGCTTAAAATACAAGTATGTTGTCAAGATGTTTTGGATATTTTTATTAACTTCCAGTTTACATTCACCGGTCTTAAGGACAGTTGGTACAACATGACTGAGCTTGTGATCAGTTCAGTCACAGTTAGCGCCTTCTCAGGCAGGCTGGATGTGTCCAAACCACTTGTTTCTGAGTATCTTTGAGTCTGTGTCTCAGTAAAAGAACAAGAAAAAAAATAAAAATAAAAATAAAAAAAAAGCTTGTTTCCCTATTTCACATTATCTGAAATAGGATTTTGTCATCAGTGTGGAGCAGTGTTTCTCTAATTTGAGAATAAGACGAGAAGATGTGATAACATATGGGAGAATTTGATGTTTCAAAGTCTGCTGTAACTGTCTACTGTAACTGACCATCCATACAATGTAAGCAGACTACATAGACTATTTGCAGAACCAAGTATATAAATCAGAGAGAAAATGACTGACCAACTTCAAAAGTCAATCAACTAGCATGCAAACAGCATTTAAAAATACAGTATAAGCACAAAGGATGAGTCTACCAAGACCAAAGAATAAACTAACTAGGGATCTCTTAATTAACAGTGTGAAATACCTACTGAAAATGAGAATATATATATATATTTATACAATAAGGAAGATAAAAGGTACAAGTAGAGCAATTGACACCTTGACCTCAGAAGAGTTTTGAAACCAAAGGAAAATTTTAAAGAAATTACACAAAAATAAATAATAAGCAGTCAAGCGTGTACCATTTATTTATTTATTTATTTAATTGCTTGTAATGAATCTCATAATACACTGAAAATCTTCCATAATCAATCTATGTATATATAATCAATATATATATATATATTTTTAATAAGTGGTGACATCAGCTCTTTCACTGTCCCTCCATTTGAGCCTCTAGACCCTGGGGGATGGTGTCTCTTGTGAATCACATTGAACCTATCTGCTTCTTCTGTAGATCCTTCAGAACACAAAAGAAAATGTACATCTTTCAAGCTCCTGTTTGCTGGTCAGGTTTAGAACCAATTATAGAAACACTTTAAATTTAAAACTCCAGATGACATCTTGTGACCCATTATCCTCAAAGTTATCCAGAAGAAAGCAAAAGATTAAGTGAAAACTATGGGTTTTAATGTTACTTGTACAGGTAATTGCAGTTGATGCAATTCTAAAGGGAGTTCATGTGTATTGCCATGCAAAATCTTAGAAATTAGTCAATGTACATTTAAATGTGGGTGCCTGCATGTAAGCTGCACATCTAGGCTTCTTCTACAGGTAGTACAAACCCTGCTGAGCTTGGTTCAGTTGTCCAAATAGTTACATTATTGAACAATCAAGTACAAAGATGTCTACGTGGAACTGGCATGTAAGAACCAAAACTTTGGAGACACATGCTCTCTGTAACAACAGGTGACAGTGTGAAATATCATTGGGCACTTATGTTCAGACTTAAGTCCTTAGGCATTATAGTCAATGTAGATGCATAAATATAATTGTCCACATCTGGACCAAATACCACTGCATATTTCCTCTTGATTTTAAAATCTGTTCTTATCATTAATACATATACATATATAGAGAGAGAGAGAGACATAGACTGACTATACATATACATAGACATAGACTGAGTTGTCGGTGGGTGGGACAAATAAAAACACACTTTGTAAGGGGCACTAAGAATTACAATTAGCCTAGTTACAGTCTTAACAGCCTAATCAAAATACAACAAGGATTTGCTAAATCATTTAAAATACCTTAAGTTTGGAAGGAGAAGCAGCTGGAGGAGGCAGTCATGCTCTTTAGCAAACCTTAACAAACAATACTAAGACAAACTGCCAAGGTTAATAAAAGGAGGTCTTACTAACAAACACATTTAAAACCATTATAATGAAAATCCTTTCAATCCTTTCAATCTGTTTTCTTTGGTGTTACAGTCATTCAATGTCCCTCTGAATCCAAAGATCAACAGCTACCAAGGTCAAGCAAAATTAGGTTGTGTCAGGTTACAGTGGAGTCACACTGGTACACTGAAGTCATTACCAGGTGAACTGTAGTGCTCACAGAAGCACTCATCCAGAAGTCTACTTGAGGCTCCCCATGCATATTCAAAAACAAAAAAAAAGTAAATAAAATTCTGTATCATCACATTATGACATTAAAAAAGAAGGACTAAAATGACAAAAGCAACATATTAAGTAACCCTTACTACTACTACTTCTTAGACTGGAAATCCATTAAAGTCATTATGAGATGAGATGTGACAGATTAGGCAGCTAAACAAACACAGTAAAGTAACTTGGAAAAAAATCATGATTCAAGATAGTGTTTGTCTCTCTAGAGGAAGAAATACACTATTTTCGATATAAAGTTAAAAAAAAAAAAAAATTAAGCATATAATTTAAATTTAAGGAACTGTTTCAGGTGAGAGTCCTGCAACAACACAGGCAGAATGTATATTTTAGTAAAACAGACTAACTCAGGCAGTCACTTTTTACAAGTGCGTAGCTTTAATAACATTCATTATTTTTACAACAGTTTCAATTTTTAAAATAGTTTTAATTATATATACAAATAGTTACAATTTTTTTTCTCAAGTAGTATACCTACTGTTTTCTTCATATTCATTTTTCCCTTATATTCAAGTTACTCTGTATATCTGTATACTAAAATCCCCCAAGATCATATAAAAAAACCATTGGTTAACAACTTTAATGCACTGTTTCTGCAAAATACATGTTTATGGTTTAATTTTCCTTTCAAAAAAAAAAAAAAAAAAAAAGCTGAGGAGAACACTGTTTATAATTTGATCTATATCATCTGAAGAAGTTAAAGTCATAATTAGGTTTCCATGCTATTTTTAGGAAATGTCATGAACTTGATGAGGTATATGCATTAGAATTTTAGTGACATTATGTTATTTTGGATTCTGATATGTCATTATAACAGAAATCTTTCTTCATGAGTTGCTTAGTTACTAAAGACTTCCATTTTGAATTCTATATATACAATTTAAAGAGAATCAAGTGATATTTCATGGGTAAGAATAATTTTGGCTGAAACTGTATTCTAGATTAGATGCTATAACCTAAAAAAAAGTCTTTTGAATTGCTTTTATTGGTAGCACTGGCCTTTTCCACAGATTGAAACAGGTTGCTCTACTCCAGCATTCTGGTCAAGACAGGGAAATTGAAGTTTTGTATCAGGGTTATGGTCTTAACAACATTTAAAACAGCTTGCTTTGCTACTCCAGTAAGAGTGAAAGCTCTTAACACATTTAGGTCCCCCAGGGGATTGTCACATTTTGATCTGTTGTGCTGTCTCCCTGCCAACTGAAGAACCAGATCTCAAAGTCACGTTGGGTTCTCACAACTGACACTCACACAAAGTGTCCTTTGACTAGTGAAGATATTCTGCTATTTTTTATGACTGTATAATCTTTCCTGCTGTACTGCCTGTGCAATAAATGCATTTTTAAAAGATCTGTACTATTATACTTTTCTTACAGAAATATCAATCAGCTATGAACAAATCAGTACAGAAAAATAATAATATACAGGAAAATAGATCACTGAAAAAAAAAAAGCTTCTTATTTTAACTGATCATCCTATAAAATTCTCAGTATTCTATTTGAAGTCTGTGAATTCTCACTGACAGGTATGCAGCTGTTACAGAAATTCATTGGAGTATTATGCTGAAAATAAATATCGTGTATTTGTTAGTTGTCAAATTAATTTTGAAAATGTATTTTTAAAAATATCTGACCAAGATAGTGATGGAAAGAGGGGTTATTATCTTTTAAAATGTACTGTTTAGACAACCCAATAGTGAGTATATTTAACTTCTTGATATGGATGTAATTTTATGGCTCAATCAACAAATATCAGTACAAGTCTTCGATGAAGAATTGTCACAGCAGGAAAAAGAACATGTCATTGGTATTCCAGAACAATAAGCATCCTGCTTCAAGAAGATAAACTTTTTGTGAATTTTGTTTAGAAAATTTGCCTTGAAGATATTTCAAAGCTAGATTATTATAAAAGAACACCTCAGGACTCAGGACTCAGGACTACACAAAAGGACAGTGTTAAGCATAACCCATAGATAGTACACAATTGTCAGGTCACACAAAAATTTCATATAACACAATGCACAGCAGTGACAAGTAAGCAGATGTTTTAATAATACACCCATACATATATATGATTTAAAAATTGTCTACCCAAATTGAGTAAAGTTGATAAGCCATCAGATAATTCTGTTGCAGACCTTAAATAGAAAGATATGCTGTCTTTGCAACAATTATTATAAAATATTTTCTACTTAAAATATAATTCAATTGTAAACTAATGTTACTTGTATTTTTGTTGACCAAACATTAACACATACTACTGGGAAATGCAATTTGCTACCATCTTTTTTACATACTGTGTTTTAATTTTAATCTTCTCTTACAAACATCAGGTGAGTAACTCTGACTTATGTTAGAATTTGGTTTTGCATTGTTTTAACCTATCATTTTATTAAGAAAGTAGTATTAGTTAACCATATATACATATATGAAAAATATTAATGGGGGAGCAAAATCATTCATTCTTCAGTCTTATAGTTTTGGTACTACAGCACCCACTACAACACTAAAAACATTCAAATGTACTGAGATTTACAGTCTGTCTGGAATTGGAATATGGATATTCTTCCAAATATCACTCTTTCACTAAAAGCCACAGTACAATTCAGTATAACTGGTGTGTTTTGTTCAGGTAAGACCTGGAATACAGGAAGAAGCGTTTTACTGTGCAAGAACAGGGTAATTTAATAGAATGTGACAAAAAGATTTCACAATAGCTTCCCAAATATTTACTTTTTAGCCTGGACCATACCTGAGGCCCAAGCTTCTGGGAAAATAATGATATTAACCACATTGCTCATAGAGATTACTTACATAATCCTCCTTTTAGGATTGATTTTTTTTAATTATTATTATTATTATTTTCCCATGTGAATACTCATAAATAGTTGGATAAAATTAAGGGACAAAGTTATTAAAGGAGTTTATAGGCAGAGCTATAAAAATATGTTATTACTACAAGTCACTCTAGCAACTGCTGTTCCATTCTTGATGACTAGCTTAAGAAAATCATTTTATCGACCTGTTATCCTTGCAGGTTCCTGGCTGTTTTATTCCTGTTCAGTGGCCCACTTTCTATTTATAGACTTGGCTGTTCTCCTTTCTCTTTCATTCTCTCCCAGTATAACCTATCCTTCCTCTCCATAGGAGTAGTTAGTCATGCATACACTCAGAAGACCATATGCACAATAAGATATGGACTGGAACTTGGGATATTCATCACAATTATGTGAGCTAAAGAAAGATGGAAACCTGAACTGAAGTCAGATATTTGTGGGTGAATGATAAAATGACTGATTTCTATGCAGAAAGAGGGATGTTTCTCCTTGCTTTTTGTTGCTGTTGTTGTTGTTCTTCTTTTTTTTTTTTTTTTCATTGTCTTTACTCTATATTATCTCTCTCTACCAAAGATCTAAAAGAAAACACAGCTAGCCTTCAATTTTATTTATTCATTTATTTTGTCAAGTTAAGTTGTAAGTTTAACTTCTTTACTGAAAGGATTGTTAGACACTGGAACAGGCTGCCCAGGGAAGCGGTGGAGTCACCATTCCTGGAACGTCTTTAAAAGACATTTAGATGTAGAGCTTAGGGATATGGTTTAGTGGGGACTGTTAGTGTTAGGTTTGAGGTTGGACTCGATGATCTTGAGGTCTCTTCCAACCTAGAAATTCTGTGATTCTGTGATTCTGTGATTCATATCTACTTCCTTGGATCTGTGCAAATGCCTGAGAATGTGATTAAATGACCTATAGATATGATACTGAAGACAGTGGCCCTTACAACCCCTCACAACCAGTCATACATTCCTGTTCCCACACTCACATTACTATTGCTGATACCTTGACATTCAGATGATATTCATGGAAGATTCAGATAATTCATGGAAGTAAAGACATAAAATTGCTTTTCTTAGCTATTTTGTTGATTTTCTGCCTGAACTAGCTTCTTGGATCAGCTGTATCACAGGTCAATAAGAATGTGCACATGGAGTGCACATGGCTAAGTGGCTGGGAAAGGGAGACCAGGATAATCCCTGTGACTGGCAGCTAACCATAGCACTACTTATGTTACACTGTCAAACCTGAGCCATATTTTAGGGAAAGGAGACATTATGATCTCAATTGCAGATGTCCCACTTTATGTAAGAATCATTGTACCAATCTATAATTACTGTGAATTTTTAGTTTTAAATGAGGAAAAGGATCTTGCTTGGATTCTGCTTTCAAATTTTTTACCGTCTATAGCCAGTTGATCTAGTAGTAGAGTGATCAAAGTGATTTTTTTTTTTCCTCTATGATTTTGTTACACTGATATTCATGTCCCTGTGAGGATATTGGAGTTTTTCTAGAATAGTTTAAAATATATTTTAGCCCAGTGCATTTATTAATAATTTATTTCTGTTTTCCCTGCATTGTTACTTTTAACATTGAAATCTTATCTGTAAATTTTAAAGAAATTAGAGATAATTATGGGGATAATACAAACTTTAGTTTGTTAGAATATTTTAAACAACAAACTAATGTAAAATAAACACAGAGCTCAACACTTCAGTAAAATCTAGATTACTGCTCTTAATTTTGTTGTGAAACAGCTCAAGATATTAAATTCTTATGACTTAAATAGTATTTCCAAGGAGTAAGTTAGAAAAGACAAGGGTGTGTCTCTTCAGCTTCTCCTGGGATTGTCTCTGAGTTTTGCAACATTTAAAATAGACTTTCACATTTGACCTACCAGATGTTCATTCTTGATTGAGACAACACAAAAGACTCTGTACAGGTAATACATGCTGGTGTCCTTGTATCCCTTGTCTGGTTGCATGATCAGGATTAATCAATATAAATAAATAATTCAGAAGGAAATAGAAAATCCAGAGAAGCTGCTAGGAATTAGTTCCAGGGAATTTTATAGGCTTATTGTATTGCTAGTGCACTGATCTTTCAATATATATGTTATCCAAGTTACTAGCAAAATTTTTGACCTTCCAAAAAGTAGTATTTTTATTGGAGCATATTTCAGAAAAGTCTGAAACAATTCTGGATGGAATGTGAAAGCTGTGACAAATCCCTGGTTTTGAGCAAATGCACAAAACTTAAAAAAAAAAAAAAAATGTACAGGCTTTGTTGTAATCAACAGGTTCAGTAGACAGCCATAGAAATCCCAGCAAGTCAGAATTAAAACTAAAACAAAAGCAAGAAAGCAAACAAACAAATCACCCAGGCTCATCTTAGTTATCCTCATTTATTCCATCCAAAGAGACTTGCTACTTAAAAGACAGTGTGCATGGACAAAATATTTACCTGGAAAAAATATTTTATACACTTAGGGAAGTAGATGGCAATTCTTTAATTCTTTGTGAACCTACTGATTATTTTCCCTACTTGATTTTTTTTTTTTTTTCAGATGATCTCCAGAGGTTCCCTCTAGTTCCTCTAAAACAAGAAAATAAGAAACAGCCCTCCTCCAAATACTAGTGTGATTGATTGATTGATTGATTGATTGATTTTACAGGAAAATTTCAGCTTTTCCATTTTTTCATCTTTTGTCTCCAAGAAAATACCTACTTGAGGAAAGCTAGTTAAGCAAAAGTAAATATTGCAGTCAGAAAACTATCTTTCAAAAACCAGGAGAGATTGGAGACATTTCTCCTAGCTTAGTAGACATTTTTGGTAGTAGTGTGCACCCCTTTCACTCTTACTTAAATGCAGTCCTTCCTGGCAACTGAACCTTTAGAAAGGATGTAAGGTATTATTGCCAAAAGTATTTGATAAGCAAGAAATTGTCAATCCACCTGATGGTCATTGTGGTTTTACTTTCAAAAACTTGAAAGAAAATAATTATGTTCACCAGAGGAGACAGTTACACACTACTAAAATCTTTTTTGTTCTCTGGGTATTTCAGGAGAACTGAGATGAGTTTTGCATTCACAAATGAAACATGACATAACCTTGTTTTGCATGGGCTTGGTTTTTGCAATGAAAGTTTTACACTACTTGACTTCATAAAGTAATATGTTAATTGAAAATAGTTTTGACAGTTGTATGTAGTTAACAAAGTTGTTATTATGGTACTTGAATAAGATGTAGTTATTTTTTTTTTTAAAAAACACTAAATACAAAGCTGGCTGCAGTATACAACAGCATTTGCTGAGACTATACAGTCTATGTGTGAGCTCACATTCCATTCAAATAATAACTTTTCCAGACTTTTCCACTTGTTTGGTAGAAATGATGGACATACTTGATGAAAAATAAAGCCAAAAGCGGACTTGTTTCCTTTTTAAAACAAAACAAAACAAAACAAAACAAAAAACTATTTAACCTGTTAGAATCTGTAAAGTATTAAAAAAAAATAATAATCGTTAACTCTTGTGAAAATTAGTAATCAAGAAGAGTTATTTTCTAAATGTAGAAAAAATATTGCTACAATATTTTCTGTGAAGTTATAGATATGACAATGATTTTTAAAACTATAAATTATAACAGTTACTGGACCTCTATCACAGTAATATTTCTGGTTGGGTGGTTGTTGGTTTTTGTTTGTTTGTTTTCCCTTTGTCTTTATTTATTTATTAATAATTCTTAGAGCTTATTTCTTTCTCAGTGTCTCTGTTTGTGGTAAGCCTGTGTTTACAACAGGACAAATCAAATAAAAATTATATATATGTATTTGAACAAAATAAATCAACAAAATAATCTATAACATTATTTTCACAGGCTTTATTTCTCCTGAAATTTCTCTTGAAAAAACAGTTTGGACTAAGAAAGTATCCATAATTCAATCATAAACATTGTGTGAGAGAAGTAAAGTAAATTAGGAGAATGATCTGTTATGTAAACATATCTCCAATAGACAATTGGAATTCAATTGAAAAGAAAATTTTTTCTTTTTATCATGGAGGCTCTTAAGGAAACCAAAGAATAAAAAACTACAGCTGGATAAAAAGGACAACATTAAACATTCTGTCTCGGCTTCAGTTAAAAGCAGTTTTAATATTCTTGTATGTTAAATGTGCATAACTGATGTGACAGTGTTACAGACTGCATTACCATAGACTATGTATATTAGATGTAGGCTGGGAGATTATGATTTTGAATCCATCGATGCCTACCTGTCATGGAGTATACAGACATTCTAGGAAACTGTTCAGAAAATGCACACACACAAAATTATGTATATATAATTTTATATATAAATATATATATATAATTTATATTTACATATTTATCTATATATATATATTTGTTTTTGCTGTTACAAAATTTGAGTTTTTTTGTTGTTTTTTTTGTGTTTTTTTTTTTTAATAATATGAATATAATGAGATTTTTTTTTTTCCACTCTCAGAGTTACTTCAAAAATAAACATATATAATATATAAAATGAAATTAAAAGCTACTTGCCCTGAAATCAGGAGGTATTTAGTATTTAGTACATCTAAGAAGGTATTTCATACATCTGCAAAATGGAAATTGAAGTTTGGGTTTCTATTCGTTTTGCAGACCTGATAAAAACACTGACTGGTTCAGAGACACCAGGACTCCAAGGTTCAGTGTCATATAAAAGCTCCTTTTCAAGTTAATGGAAGATATTTCAAACTAGTGATTCATCCAATTTTAAATTAGATATTATGAAGTCAGTTGGCCCCAGAATATAGTTTTACTGATTATAGAAAATTACTAGAAGGTAAGTTTTACCTATATACTTACTTATTAGATGCAGTAGTTAGGTGAGGTGAATCTTACTTTTAGTCTTTCCTTTTCCACATTTTTTCTGTAAGATAAAATTGGCTTTTATAAAGACAGTTTAAGATTAATATTTTAACTGACAAATTTATTTTTTAATATTTCATCTTAATCTAGAAAATTTTAATCTTTAACACTGGAAAGATCTAAATATTTCTATACTATGAAGAGTCCAGTAAATTCTTGCAATATACTCTATTCTTTTATATATAAATATTTTGCATATACTCTATTTTTGTAACATTTATTTCTGTTTTACTTGCACCAAACAAAATATAAGCTGAACATACCTCAAAAAAAAAAGAAGAAGAAAAAGAAAAAAAATCTCAGAAAAATATTATGAATACAACACTTTAATACTGATAAAAGAAAAATTTTCTTGTGACATGCCATGCAAACAAAACACATGGTATGTCCTTATTGTATTAAATGTATTTAATCCAACAACATTATCACATTATCCATACTTCTGATAAAGTTTGTTTTATATGCTTAGCATTAAAAGCCTTTAAATTAGCTATCAGAGATAACTGCAATTCCAAACATATTGCATATCTAAATTGTTTGAAATAAATACACAATTTCATTAAATCAGTGTTCCATGTAGAGAAAACATATAACAGATGAAGTACTGTAATTATAAGACTGGACTACAGGGTTACAATGACTGGAGTATATACATAAAAACCTCTGTTTGTGAAATGGAATGCTTCATTTCAATATTTTAAATAACCCTTTGCAATAGCTGTCTCAGTCAGGTAGGAAAAACAAAACAAAACAAAACACATGATAATTTGCTGGTATAAACCACGTTTCTCCAGGGTGGGCGATTTGTCTCCTGATTCATCTTCTCTATTTCTACTGGTGCTATATATCAAAACTTCAAAGTCCTGCTTTAATTATTGAGGATCTATTGACACTGTTTTTTATGTAAACTTTTTTTTCATCTGATACCACAGAATACCTTGGTCATCCAGAGTCACACAGGTAGGTAATATTGTGGGTTAACATTAAATAGACCCTATTTATGCATTTTGGTTGGATGGGGGACATGGTTTAGTGGCTAATATTTGTGGTAGGGGGATGGTTGGACTAGATGATCTTGGAGGTCTTTCACAACATTTATGATTCTATGATTCTATGATTTTAAAATCAGGGAATTTCACTTGTCTATTAATGCCTTTTCAGTTTATGACTTAATTACATTTTTAATATTCCATTAATATTAATATTAATTATAGTATTAATAAACCTTCTCTTTAATCAGAAATATTTTGTTTTTCTGTTTAGTTTTTGATTTCTTGCACAACAGCTACAATTTCATTAATTTTACTTTTTAATTATTTATAGTACACTTTCAATTAATTGTTAAATATTGTGCAAAGATTAGTAGGTCAATATGACTAATGTACACAGTTGCATATCTGAGTATGCCTTTGTGGTTTCGATTTGATAACATCTGAGATTTATCAGATGATATCTTGGTCACTGTATCACAGAATCATAGAATGGTGTGGGTGGGAAAATGAGTTTAAAGGTATTTAGGTTAAAGATACCTGATTCCAACCCCCCTGTCATTGGCAGGGACACCTTCCAGTAGACCAGGTTTCTCAAAGCCTCATCTAACCTGGCCTTCAACACTTTCAGGGATGGGGCATCCACGTCTTTGTGCAACCTGTTCTAGTGCTTCACCACCTTCTGAGTAAAAAAATTCCCTCTTATATCTAATCTAAATCTACCATTTTTAGTTTAAAGCCATTACTTCTTGTCCTATCACTTCATTCCCTGATTAAAAGTCCCCCTCCTGCTTTCTTGTAGGCCCTCTTTAGGTATTGGAAGGCTGCTATAAGGTCTCCCTGGAGCTTTCTCTTCTCCAGGCTGAACAACCCCAACTCTCTCAGCCTGTCTTCACAGGAGAGGTGCTTCATCCCCTTCTTTGTGTCCCTCCTCTGGACTCCTAATACTTCCACGTCCTTCTTGTGCTTGGGGCCTCAGAGTTGAATGCAGTACTCTGGGTATATGAAATTGTTCGATAGAGCTAGTCTAACTGTTTTTGATGCTTAAACTGCAAGGCAGATTCTGTGTCTCTAACTTCTTCAGAATAACCTACCTACCCTCTGCTACTTATACCAGGAGTGTAGGCACCCTCTGTGCAAGTTAGGCTATAGCTATTTTAGCCAATCAGATACTGACTGGAAATGTTCTTGGTCACTGGATCTCACTCTTCTGTAACATTAAGACATTTAAATGCTCTATGGACACAGCTCTGGCCCATGCCAGATGGTATTTATCCAGGAAGTTTCTGGATATGGTTTAGGAGTTGGTCAAGTGCCAATTCCAACATAACATTTGCAAACTGTACCTTCCTTTGGTTACAAAGACATTACCATTGTCATCAAGGCCTGAGATGTGTCTGCAGAGAAGAGAAATTACAGAAGCAAAAGGATAAGTGTAGTTGTTACTACACTTTTAAATTAAAGTGTTTTAGAAATTTAACTGAATTAAATGCATAGGTTTTAGTTGTCCAGCTTGACTTCTTTATGGTGTTTTTTTTTTTTTTTTTTTTTTTTTTCCCTTGGTGACAATTAGCAATCAGAACTGATGGCACTGTCACCTGCTTGGTATGCTCTGTCTCTACAAATGTATTTTACTCACATAGATCAAACACTTGAAAATGTGTTTTGTAGAAAATATATTTCTTATTGTTCTAACTCTGCTGGCCAATAGACTGTATTTAATTATTCAAAGAAAAAATGTACATGAGCAATCTTTGTTCTCTGGAGTAAATTAAAAGAAGGAAAAATTGTTTGTATCAGCACAATTTTGAAGTTAATTTAATAGTTTCTAGTGCTAATGATTTTCCTACTAAAATGAGCTGGGAATGACTTCCTTTGTTATTGATTTTAGATTCTGTGGCTTAGTGCCCTATGTATGTCCTGCTTAATGCAGCAGATCAGCATTTTTCAAGACTAGTGAATGCACGTTTAGAATTTTGCATACCTTTTGAACTATGTTTATGAATAGGGCGATATAGCTTTTTGTGGGTTTAATGTGTTGTTTACTTTGGAGTGGTATTTAGAGACAGTGATGTTACAAATCATAAATTTTATCACAGTGTGTTTTTGTTGTTGTTGGTTGTGCTGTTAGTTAGTTTGTTTTTCCAGAAATAGTTAATTCTCTTAAAACAGTTATTTCTTTCCTATATGATTGTGACCTATGATAAAATAAAATAAAATAAAATAAAATAAAATAAAATAAAATAAAATAAAAATAAAACAAAATAAATAGTTTTATCAACAATTTAAGAAAAGAGAAAAGAAAAGAAAAAAAAAATCACTTAAATGTCAATGACCAAGCAGTCAAGATTTAAAAAAAGTGAGAATGTCAGTACATTGTGATGAAGATACATCCTGTAGGAAAAAAATCATTTAGACATTGCCATTTTGAAGGTGTTATAACTGGTAACATTCCCTGAAGGTTTCTTCAGCTATTGCAAGCATGCCTTGACGATATGTTGATTTCCTTTCAGCATTTCATAAATACTGTATTCATTAAACTCTGAAAAAGCAGTAGGAGCTTTTCAGTAATGCCTGTAGTAGAAATGACTCCCTGTATTAGCTTTCAAATGTGCAAAGGCAGAAAGTTTTCATCAAGTACACAGCAATGACATTCAAACAACTCTGAATAACTCAGACTCTGTATCCTACTCTGTATACCAGCAGTTAGAATGAGACTTAGAGACAGGCCAAAGTCCCATGCATGTTTCTAGAATCCTGTTTCATGCTACAGCAATAGCACACTGATGAAAGAGGATTACAACCATTTTACTGTTGGAAGCCTCTGATATTCATAAGGTTAAAAACCATCACTTTTGTTCATATTCAAGCTCTTGATTATAAAACTACTTAGACATAATATGTTGCTTTCTGAATATATAGACTTAAATAGACAATTTCATTTTCTAATGGTACCAGGCTTTCTAAAGTCCTTCACGTATCCTTTTTGATGGAGTTACCACATTTTCACAAGCTTCAATCACCAGATGTAAAATGTTCTGAATTTTTTACTACCGTATGTGTCAGTACAATAAAAGAGAAATAATGTGATATACAGAAGAAATGAAAAAAAAAAAAAAAAAAAAAGAAAAATACAGAGAACTGTTTCTAATTTTGTAACAACAGATAATAAGTCAAAAGAATAGCAAGAGGCTTAGACATAATGCTACAAATATTGCTTTTGAAACATTATTATAGCAGACAATTTCACCCCATTTCCAGAGTTTTAGACTTAGAGTAACTTCCAAGGGTCTGCTCCTATTAAGCCCATTCTAATTTTGTAGTATAAATGCATGCAGAAACCTTGTATGATTAGAAATGTCTTTCTTTGGTTCACTACTACATTCCAGATAGTATTTGAAGGTTATGCAGAATTTAAGTTACTGCAGATCCAACTTCCTTTTTTTTTTTTTTTTTTTTTTTTTTTTTTTTTAATTATGTTTTAGGACAGAAGTCTTGTGCTTTCATATATAGGGAAAAAAAATAATAATTAAAAAAAAATGATTACTAAAGATATCCCTATTTTAGTAGAAGTGGGAAATATAACGGTATATTTTTAGGTGCCCCACCAGAATTTACTTTAACGCTACAGAGGAAATTTTATTTGCAACACTATGCCAAAAGGTAATACTCAATTTGCTTTCAGAGAGATTCTGATACATATTTTGAGACAGATTTTTTGAGATTTGTATCAAGAAATTGAGCTACTTACTAGAGAATAACTTGCTTTTAAATTTTAGTTCATAATCTACATTAATAGATCTCTCTATCATGTAGAAGCTACTGTTTAGCTATGAATCTGTTGATATCAATTTCATTAATTATGCTTTCCCACAATATTAAATTATTGATTAAAATAAGACTTATTTTCAAACATTTTTAAATCCAGAGGTGTGAGAAAATTAAAATTGACATATCTGGGTATTTAACTGTTAAATATATATTAATACTGAGATGATAGTAAAGATTATGTTTCTGAAAGTACCTCAAAACTATCAGTTTGTTGTGAAAATTATGACTGCCTTGCTTAAATATCTGTTGCTCACATAGATCATATACTTGAGAATGTATCCCTCTGTGTGTGTTGTACACCAATTCAGGAATTCCTCTAATTAAATCCTTTTATGCCTTTTGGAAGAATAATCTACTTCTTGATAGCGGAGCAAATAGATTAATACTGTAGTAAGGAGTATCCCACAAGGAGTGAATACTTTCATTATATTAACCTTGTATGAATCTGTCATTTGGATTCAGAGAAGCAATTATTTTTAATCTAACTGAAATAATATGTTGCTCTTCGTGTCATGTTTAAGATACTTCTGAAACTAATATAAACATGACCCTTATTTGGAATTTTCTTATGAATACTAGAAAGAATCATTAACAATTAAATATTCATATGTTTTAACTAAGTATAGATTTGGAAAATGTGTGTTAAAAATATACTTTAAGCTCTGACATGTAACAGTAAGCATGTTCACTAGAACTTTTCTGAGACACTATTAGTATACTTCATTATCCCTTTGTTCTTGTTGTGGTTTAACCCTGGTTAGGCAGTTAAACCCCACACAGCCTGATCAGTCACACGCTACAGTTTGATGCAGGAGAAAATTAGAAAGGTAAAAGTAAGAAAACCAATGACTCAAAACTTAAAGACATTTTAATAGGCAGAGAAAAAATTGTGCATGCAAGCAATTAGCAATTCTTTCAGTATTTTACTTTGGCCTGGAGATGTTCATCCATTTCCAGGAAAGCAGGTCTTTACCGTGAGTAACAGTTACTTGAGAAGACAAACATCATAACTTCAAACGATACCCCCTTCCTCCATCTTTCCCTGAGTTTCTGTTGTTAAGCACAACATCATATGGTATAGAATATCCCTTTGGTAAGTTGGGGTCAGCTATCCTGTCTGTGTCCCCTCACAGTTTCTTGTGCACTCTCTCTCATGCCTCTTCAACAACAGAGAGCATAGTGGCTTTGACCAGAGGGCATAGTGACTTTGACACTGGGCAAACAGTGCTCAGCAGTAGTATTGGTGTGTTCTCAACACTGTTTTTGTCACAAATCCAAAACATATCACCATATGAAATATTATAAAGGAAATTAGTTCTATCCCAGCCACAACCTGTACACTGCTGTAACAGTTATTTCTTCCTGTTCTGTTCTGAATCTATGTAGAAATACATAGCTTTCATTTTATAGGCACATTAACTTAATCTTTGCCTTTTTTTTTAAATATATTTCTTAAATTTTTATTTCTCTGAGGAGATATACAAAGCCTTATAAAAATTTTAGGAGCACTTTTAAGAAAGCTGAACATAGAAAAGTACTCTACATGTTACAAAATTTATCTAAACTAATCCCAAACTGTAGTACCAAAAGTTCTTTTTTATATTAGCAAAAATAGCTGTTGATTGGATTAGATCTTTAATCTGAATACAATCCAATCTTCATCTCAGCTTGTCCTGCCAGAAGGTTAATTTTTGTTGTTTAACTAATGAAGATTAAGGTTGAATTTCATAGGTTCCAGATGATTTAATGTTTCTCATCATACTTCTTGCTAAATATCAGTTAGTTGCCATCACCCAAACACTTTGGCCCAGAACTGCTCACACACATCTGGGAACTCAGTTATTGAAAACATTTGCCTATTAAGAAAAATATTCAAAAGCCAAGGGGAAAATAATGTTTCTTCTCCATTTTACTTATTTTCTGCTAATGAAAAAAAAAAATCCTCACTCTTAAAAGAAAAAAGTATCTGTACCAATTGTAATTTTTGTTGTGAAACACCACAAAAATTTTACTGACAGATCTACATGAAGGATTCTAAAAATCACACCATATATATATAATTTTTTTTTTTCTTTAAATTTACGAGTAGTGTTACACAGGGATTTTTACTTCCTAATCTGTCTGAACAAATATGAAATGTTTAATATTTCAGTATCTGAATTTTTTCTCTTTAGATAAGTTTTTCCTTAGTGAGGGTACCATATACTCCTTGTAAGAGTGATGCCTTGAGATTTTATGTCTTGTGTTGTGATACAGAAAAAAAAAAAAAAAAAAAAAATCAAAGATTTCACAGACCTCATATCTGAGTCTATTTTTATCTTTCTTCTCACTTATTTGGGGAAAAATATCATTTGCTAAATGATCTCAGAGTTGAAAATCAGTGTGGAAAGTAAAAGCTACATTTTTTTTTCTCGATAAAAGTTACACTTCTTTTTAGTTTTCAGAAAAGACAAACTTCTCTGAAAATAAATGGGCAGTGATAAAGGTGAAAAAAAATTCTTCCAGTCCTTAAGAAGTAACATATTTTTTATGGTTATGAGTGAATTCAGCGTTTTGTTGTTCTTGTTGTTTGTTTATTTGTTTGTTTCATTAGTGTGTTTTGCAGGAGATACAATCAGAAGTTTGGGGGATTATATTTAACAGAAAAGGAATTCTATTCGGAGAAAGAAAAGCAGTTTATCTACTGTTGGTTTCCAAATATGTGAAAAGTCACAGTAGTTCATAAAAATTCAACAGATTGTAAACTTTGCCAGAAGATAGCATCCAAAATAACATTCATATTGCTGTATATGGTACAATACCAGAATGAAATAAATACTATCTGAACTATTGCAAACTTCTCATAGAAAATATGTGAAAACTTAACTGCGATGTTAAGTTTTAGTAGAGCATACAGCCCCAAGATTTCAGTTGTGGCTTATCATATTCTTCTTTCTTTCATATTTCCCCCACTTCATCCTACACAGCATTGTAGAGCCAATATATGTGGATGAGAACATGTCTTCTTTTTTGGTTCATGTATCATGAAGTCCTATTACAGTTCTAAAAGCAAAACCTCTGTTTACAGTGATAGTGCATGAACCAGAAAGAACAGAGAATTTTCATATTCAAAACTAATTTGCATTTTTTAGAGATATATCCTATTTTACAAGATCTATCCTAAGATCTGTCTACCCCAACTGGATCCATACAAGTGAATGGATTCATCCCAGGGTACTCAGAGAGATGGCTGATGTCATCACGGACCTCTTTCAATTATTTTTCAATGGTCTTGGGAATCTGGAGATGTCCCAGTTGACTGGAAGCTGGCAAATGTTGTAGCAATTTTCAATAAAGGCAAGAAATAATGGGTGGACAGCCGAGCTCCACAACAACCACTCTCTCACTCCCCCTCTCCTCAAAGAGGAAGGGGAAGAAAATACAACACAGAGAGCTCAAGGTTTGAGATGAGAATGGCTTAATTAAAGGGAAAGGGAATGGGGAGAAAAAGAAACAAAAGAAACAATAAGTCCACACAGAAACGCAGAGAGAAGGAAAAAATATATATATTATTCTCTACTTCCCATCAATGAGTGATGTTCGGCTATGTCCTGGGAAGCAGGGTCTCAAAACGCATAGTGGTTTTTCAGGAGGAACAGCCCCTCCCCCACAAGAGCCCCCCTTTTTATTGCTGAGTGTGAAATCAGGTGTTATGGAATATCCCTTTGATTGGTTTAGGTCAGCTGCCCTGGCAATGTCTCCTCCCCATCACTTGCCCACCACCAGATTGCTGGCTCTTGGGGACTTGGAAGGAGCCCTGATGCTGTGCCAGCACTACGCAGCAATAGACACAACACTGGAGTGATACCAGTGCTGTTCCAGCTACGAGTGTAGAGCACAGCACTGTGTGGGCTGCTTCAGGAAAAGGTGACTCCAACCCAGACAGACCAAACACACAGTCTCACGTCACTGGTAAAATTATGGAGAAGATAATCCTGGGAGTTATTGAAGCACGCCTTGGGGACAATGCAGTCATTGGTCCCAGCCAGCATGGGTTCATGAGGGGTAGGTCCTGCCTAACAAATTTGATTTCCTTTTATGATAAGATCACCCATCTAGTTGATCAAGGGAAACCAGCTGATATGATCTTTTTGGACTTCAGCAAAGCTTTTGACGTGGTTTCCCATAGGATACTACTGGACAAAATGTCCAGCATACAGCTAAACAAAAACATCATACAATGGGTGAGCAGCTGGCTAACGGGCAGGGCTCAAAGGGTTGTGGTAAATGGGGCCACATCTGGCTGGCGGATGGTCACCAGTGGGGTCTCTCAAGGCTCCATTTTAGGGCCAGTCCTCTTCAATGTCTTTCTAAATGATTTGGATGTAGGACTATAAGGTGTTCTGAGCAAATTTGCCGAAGACACCAAACTTGGAGGAGTTGTGGACTCTGATGAGGGTGGAAAGGCCTTACAGAGAGATCTGGACAGATTGGAGAGCTGGGCGATCACCAACCACATGAAGTTTGACAAAGGCAAGTGCTGGGTCCTGCTCCTGGGATGGGGCAACTCTGGCAATATGTACAGACTGGGCAACGAGATGCTGGAGAGCGGCCCCGCAGAGAGGGATCTGGGGGTTGCGGTTGACAGCAAGTTGAATATGAGCCAGCACTGTGCCCTGGCAGCCAGGAGGGCCAACTTGTGTCCTGGGATGCATCAAGCACGGCATTGCTAGTCGGTCGAGGGAGGTGATTGTCCCACTCTACTCTGCACTGGTGCGGCCTCGCCTCAAGTATTGTGTGCAGTTCTGTGCACCACAGTACAAAAAAAATGACATTAAACTGTTGGAGAGTGTCCAGAGTAGGGCAATGAAGGTGAAGGGCCTAGAGGGGAAGACATATGAGGAGCAGCTGAGGTCACTGAGCCCATTCAGCGCAGAAAAGAGGAAGCCAAAGGGAGACATCATTGCTATCTACAGCTTCTTCACAGGGGGAGTTGAGGGGCAGGCACCAATCTCTTCTCTTTAGTGACCAGCGATAGGACCCGCAGGAATAGTGTCAAGCTGTGACAGGGGAGGTTCAGGCTGCATATCAGGAAAAGTTTCTTCACTGAGGGGGTTGTTGCACATTGGAACAGGCTCCCCAGGGACTTGGTCATGGCACCAAGGCTGTCAGAATCTAAGAAGCATTTGGCCTGTGCTCTTATTTGTATTGTCTGAATTTTTGGGTAGACCTATGTGCTTCCAGGGATTGGACTCGATGATCTTTGTGAGTCCCTTTCAACTCAGGATATTCTATGATTCTATCATTCATTTTATGTTTTCAATTCTACGTCAGAATTATGGAAGAATGTGACATTGCATTACTATAAAACAAGGAAATTCTATTAAATTATATAATTTATTTAAATTATATATTAAATTATAGATATTAATGTTAATCTATATTATATATATTAATATTAATAGTAATCTATATTAAATCATAGAATGGACAGCAGAAAAAAACTCTAGTATTTAAGCAATTATATGTGACTTGGAAAGGAACATTCAAACTCGTTCAAAACCAACTCTCAAACTTTTGAATAGTTATGGCAATAACTGTTTACCTTCAAATTTTTATATATGTGTGTGTGTATTTCCAGTGTTTTAAGTATGTAAGACAATAAAAAAATAAAATAAAAAAAATAAATAAAATAAAATAAAATAAAATAAAATAAAATAAAATAAAATAAAATAAAATAAAATAAAAGACTGAAACAAAGTATTAATTTGTCCCTAGAGACAATAAGAAAATTTTTAACTCAGACTTTTATAGGAAGTCCTTTTCTCTAACTGCAAACATTTTGTTATAATGTTATATATTATTATTTTGAGCTTCACATCTTGTCTTGGTATTTAAATACATGCTCCTTTATCTGACCAAATACTGGACTTCCTATCATATTAGGGGACAGAAAAGTCCTGACAGGTAGAAATATGCAAATATTTGCAATTAATGATAGAATTAATATAACCAGAAATTATGATCAAATAAGAGAAAAAAAATGATTAAGGATGCTCTGATGAAATCTCTGTTATTCTAGTATAGTTTCTCAGATGCTGCCAAAATAAAGACTAGGTATTCTGCTCGAGTGTAGGAAGGCTCTGCAGGAGGATCTGGATAGGCTGGACCAACGGGCTGAGGTAAACTGTATGAAGTTCAACAAGGCCAAGTGCCAGGTCCTGCACCTGGGGCGCAATAACCCCAAGCAGAGCTACAGTCTGGGAGATGAGTGGTTGGAAAGCTGCCTGGCGGAGAAGGACCTGGGAGTATTGGTGGATAGTCATCTGAATATGAGCCAGCAGTGTGCTCAGGTGGCCAAGAAGGCCAACAGCATCCTGGCTTGTAAAAGAAGCAGTGTAGCCAGCAGGTCTAGGGAAGTGATTATCCCCCTGTACACGTCTCTGGTAAGGTTGTACCTTGAGTACTGTATTCAGTTTTGGGCCCCTCACTACAAGAAGGACATTGAGGTACTCGAGCGAGTCCAGAGAAGGGCGGCGAAGCTGGTGAGGGGTTTGGAGAACAAGTCTTATGAGAAACGGCTGAGGGAGCTGGGTTTATTCAGCCTGGAGAAGAGAAGGCTCAGGGGCGACCATATTGGTCTTTATAAGTACATTAAAGGAGGCTGTAGCGAGGGAGGGGTTGGTCTGTTCTCCCACGTGCCTGGTGACAGGACGAGGGGGAATGTGTAAAGTTGCACCAGGGGTGTTTTAGGTTGGATATTAGGAAGAACATCTTTACTGAGAGGGTTGTGAGGCATTGGAATGGGTTGCCCAGGGAAGTGGTGGAGTCACCATCCCTGGAGGTCTTTAAAAGACATTTAGTTGTAGAGCTTAGTGATATGGTTTAGTGGAGGATTTGTTAGTGTTAGGTCAGAGGTTGGACTTGATGATCTTGAGGTTTGTCCAACCTAGACAATTCTGTTTCTGTGATTCTATTCTATGCCTACCTCAACCAAGGATTGGGAAAATATAATTCTGCCCTATTAGCTACCATTTGGTTTATGAATTAAGAAAAAAAATATATATTTTAGAAGTAAATGAAATGTAACTTTGTACACTGAATTTTTACTAAATTCTATCTTATAAGACATCAATTTCTTTAGCTTTTTTTTTTTTTTAATAAATTAATGTCCTGATTTAAAAAAAAAAGAAGAAGAAGAAAAAATAAAGATTATAATTGTTTTGTACTTTAGGATAAAAAACAAAATAAACAAACAACAACAACAACAACAAACTTTAAACAACAAGAGTGCCCACTGTTATTACTCAAAAAGGTTTTGTCTTGCTGTCAGATATCTTTGTCAGGTCCTGTTTTCTCTATAAAATAACCTCTGAATAATGGTCCTTTTTTTTTTTTTTTTTCCTCTCTCCTGAAGAGAAGATCTTCTATGCCTTATGTTGTATGGTCTTAGCTTCTTCTCAGTACTGAGAAAACTTGCCTTTTTTTTTTTTTTTTTTTGCTGTCTGTCAAATTTTAAAGTGTTTCTTTTAAACTTTAATTTATTTATTTATTTATTTATTTATTTATTTATTTATTTATTTATTATGGTTACTGATGTTTAAAAATCCACCCTGCAAAATCATTTGAATAAACACCGTTGTTGATTGGAAGAAAAGTTGTGACTCTTGATGTGCTGCTTAACTAGAAATTTCCCTTGTGATCCATTGATGTGATCCACTCGATACTGGAGGAGAAAAAAAATCAATCAATCAAACAAACAAACAATAAAAATATTCAGATAATAGTACAAGCTTTTACTTACATATATATTGTGGTTCATGCTCTGTCAGTTAAACCTAGGCTAAGAACCACACAACCACAGTGGGAATGGGAAGAGAATTGGAAGGGCAAAACTGAGAAAACTTATGTGTTTAGATAAAGACATTTTAATGGGTAAAGTCAAAGCTATGAGTGCAAGTAAAGCAATATAAGGAATTCATCCATTACTTCATATCTAGGAAAGCAGAACTTAATGGTTACTTTGGAAGACAAACACAATAACTGTCCCCCTTCCTCTTTCTTTTTCACAGCTTTTATTGCTGAGCAAGACATCATATTATATGGCATATCCCTTTGGTCAGTTGAGATCATCTGTCCTAGCTGTGTCTCCTTCCAACCTCTTGTGTACCCCCAGCCTCCTCACTGGTGAAGCAGTATTAGAAACAGAAAAGTATTAGTGTTAGTATTAGAAATAGAAAAGGCCTTGATGTTGCACAAGCACTGCTCAGCAACAACAAAAACACCAGTGTGTTATCAACATTTCATAGCAATGTATTGTCATATGGGCTGGTAAGAAGAAAACTGATTCCATCCCAGCTAAAAACAGTACAATATACACATATGTGAACATGGAGTAGTCCAGAGGTATCTACCATTAGATTGTCCTGTATCTGGTTTGTTATCTATACAAAAGTGTTTAATCTGAATTTAAACACCATGTCTTCCAGAGTCAGTGATTCAACTGATTTTAGGTTATACCGATCTTTCATGTTTGCCTAGTGAGGAAGACTAAGACATTCATCTAACTTTCTATTGCTTCTGGACAGTATTTGCTCTATTCAAGTTCTGAACAGATATTGGACATAATAAACTAAATATTTGATTCAAGACATTAGGTTGTCATTCCAGGAAGCATCTTATGAGATCAATATTTCAGAGAATAACCTGTTAAAAACAGCTGATCAATAGAGCAGGTTATAAACTGAAGAAGCTAGAAATGAAAATTCCTATAAAATAGATAGTATTTTTAATAGAGTCTCCAGTTGTCATTTTATGTTGGCAGAATAAGAGCCTATAGTAACAACAGTTCTCATACAGGACCATTGTTAAATTAATGACTGCAAATTAAATTTAAACCCTTTTTCTTGCAAGTTATTGATAAACCATTCCTGTTTTCTAATAAAATTTTGTTGTTTCTTTGTTTTGTTTTATATATACATACATATATATATTTTAAATCATTTAGAAGTATTCCCTCAGAAATTCTAGTTAATATGTTGGAAATTTATTTGAAGGAGGTGGAGTAAGTTATAAGTTATTGAATGAGGGAGGACATTAAAAATATTATTTGAAATTTGTGTTTTCTTATTGCACAATTAAAGCACTTTCAAATCAATATTTTGAAATCATAGAATCATAAAATGGTTTAGGTTGGAAAGGACATATCTAATTCCGACCCCCCTGCCATGGGCAGGGACACCTTCCAGTAGACCAGGTTTCTCAAAGCCTCATCTAACCTGGCCTTCAACACTTTCAGGGATGGGGCATCCACGTCTTTGTGCAACCTGTTCTAGTGCTTCACCACCTTCTGAGTAAAAAAATTCCCTCTTATATCTAATCTAAATCTACCATTTTTTAGTTTAAAGCCATTACTTCTTGTCCTATCACTTCATTCCCTGATTAAAAGTCCCCCTCCTGCTTTCTTGTAGGCTCTCTTTAGGTATTGGAAGGCTGCTATAAGGTCTCCCTGGAGCTTTCTCTTCTCCAGGCTGAACAACCCCAACTCTCTCAGCCTATCTTCACAGGAGAGATGCTCCATCCCCTTCATCATCTTTCTGCCCCCCCTCTGGACTTGTTCTAATATTTCCATGTCCTTCTTGTGCTGGGGACCCCGTAGCTGAATACAGTACTCCAGGTGGAGTCTCACAGGAGCAGAGGAGAGTGGGTGAATTACCTGCCTAAGTCTGCTGGCCACATTTATTTTGATTTATCCCAGGATATGGGATGAATCACGGGCTTTTTAGGCTGCAAGAGCTCATTGCTTGCTTGTGGCAAGCTTCTCATCAATTTACACTTCCCAGTCTTTCTCCACAGGGCTGCTCTCAGATCTTCTCCCAGTCTGTACTTATGTCTGAGATTGCCCCAATGCCAGTGCAGAACCTTGCACTTGGCCTTGTTGAACCCCATGAGGTTCACACAGGCTCACCTCTCAAGGCTACCCAGGACCCTCTGGATGGCATTGCTTCCCTCCAGCTTTTTGACCATACCATACAGCTAGGTGTCATCAGCAAACTTTCTGAGGGTGCACTCAGTCCCACTATCCATGTCAACAAAAAAGATGTTGAACAACACCAGTCCCAATACTTACCTCTGAGGAACACCACTTGTAACTGATTCTACATAGACATTGAGCCATTGGCTGCAACTCTTAGAGTGTGACCATCCAGACAATTCCTTACTCACCGAGTGGTCCATTCATCAAATCCATCTAATTTAGAGACAAGGATATCATGTTGGACAGTGTTAAATGTTTTGCACAAGTAAAGGTAGATGATGTCAGTTGCTCTTCCCAATGCTCTACCAATGCTGTAACCCCATCCTAGAAGAACACCCGATTTGTCAGGCACAATCTGCCCTTAGTGAATCTACATTGGCTGTCACTAATCACCTCCTTATTTTTCATTTGCAAAACAAATATGTTTTGCATAAGCTAATCGTTGTTGTACAGTTTGTGAAATATTTACATGAATAAGCTAAGTTGTTAATGATAGACAGAGAATAAACACCCTCCCCCCCCTCCCTTCCCCAACCACCACCACCATGGGGAGGGGAGGGGAGGGGAGGGGAGGGGAGGGGAGGGGAGGGGAGGGGAGGGGAGGGGAGGAGAGGGGAGGGGAGGGCAGGGCAGGGCAGGGCAGGGCAGGGGAATGAACAGCCCCATGAAAGAACAAAAACAAAAAAATTCACAAAACTCACAATTGGCAGGAAGATATCCAGACACTTCCTAGAAAGCTAAGTCTAAACACATCTAATATTTGTTGGCAAAACAACTACCACAACCACAAATGTCCCCCACTCTCTCCTTCTTTTCCTGAGCTTTTATTGCTGAGTTGGAACATTTGTTTGGTCACCTGGGGTCAGCTGTCCTGGTTGTTTCCCCTTCCAACTTCTTGTGCAGCCCCAGCTTACTCACCGGTGGGAGGTAAGCACTGTTAAAATATAAATTATGTTATTGCATTATCAACACTGTTTTAGTCACAAATCCAAAACATGAGGTCTGTATGCAGCCAATGGACAGCAGTGAGTACAACTGAAGACTTCTAGAAACTGAGCACTGAAGTCAGACTGCCATGATTTCTTCCTGGAGATTCTTGAATATATATATAGCAATACAATACAAGATCAGCAGTTACATACTTGAGCATACAATATAACTCTAAAGAACATCTTGTAAGCCTGATTTAACTTTATTCAATTTTGAATGTTGGCCTAAAAAAACCCCTACTGACTCTCAATTTTTATTTTATTTTATTTATTTATTTATTTATTTATTTTTTAACTGAGAAAGAATTGACACAGGCATAGCCCTGTTCTTGAAAAATCCTCTTAATAACTTATGGTTCTCAAGATAAGACAGTCAAGTCAGAATATATTAATGTATGAAATTTCTATTGAAAAAGTAAAAGATGATTATTTAACAATCAGCTTTGAATAAATTATCGTAGACAGAAAGAATAAACTCACAAAGAATTAATAGTTTCAATATATTAATTAATCAAAAGTTGCTCTCAGGGTGCAAAATCAATCATTTTTTGTATTTTACATTATGCAATTAATACAAAAATGCAGGTATGCACTCATCATTCAGTTTGTAATTTGTTGGTTGGTAAAAGTCTACTGAAAGCAATTTAAAATAAAAACAGGTTACAATAATATAATCCACAATTAAATTATTTAATTAAACACTCTTATAAAAACAATAATTCAATACCGTGGACGTACATTTTTTATGTACAAAACATTAAGGATTTTTCTGCTTTTTAGAAAACAAAAAATGCTTTTATATTGTTTATAGAACAGAAGCTTCTAAAAAAATTTTTTTTTGCATGTAATCCTGTAATTCTTCAGGAAAAAAAATCACAACACTGAATGTAAGTAATTATGAGTTATATTTGTTGGTGGTTTTGTTTGTTTATTTGTTTGTCTTTTATCTGGTTACTCAGCATCATCAAATGCTTTATGATAAGAGAAAACAGGGGTAGAAAATCTAATTGACATATAAATAAAACTGAAATATTTCTGTATTGACAAAAAGAGCATGAGAAATTAGGTCAATGGGGTCATGTAGTAGAAAACTGAAATAAACAAGAAAATCACTGCAGAGTGTTGAATAACAAAGCTCAGAACTTACTAGACAGTAAAGGAAACCTGTTCTTCTGTGACAGCCTATAACTGGTTGGCTTAGATATGACAAAGAGTATGTGCATGAGCACTGTAGTCTGAATACAGTAATAAGCTCATCATAAATTTTTATTAATTAAAAGATTAAAGAATATCTTCTTGTGGTTTATTTTCATAGATTTCTGTGGTGGGTTAACCTTACATGGCTAGTAGGTACCCACCAACCTTCTTTCTCATGCCTTTTCCTCAGCATCACAGGGGTAGAAAATAAGATAAAAAAGCTTGTGGGCTGAGATAAGGACAAGGAGATCATTCACCAATATACTGTCATAAGTAAAACAGATTTGACTTGAGGAAGATTAATTTAATTTATTGCTAGATAAAAATAAAACATAAGAGTAGGAAACAAACAAGCAAAAAACTAAAAACACCTTCCTCCCAGCCCATATATTTTTTCCTAGACTGACCTTTAATCCTTCACTTCCAGCTCTTCTACATCCTATCCCTGCACTGCACAGGTCAATGGAGAATGGCGTTCATGGTTAGTTCATAACACTTTGTCTCTGCAACTCCTTCCGCCTTTCATTCTTTCCATCTCCAGCATAATGTATCTCTCACATGTTACACTAACTTCTCCGATGTGGGTCCTTCCTATTAGCTGCAATTCTTCAAGAACTCCTACAGTATCAGTCTGTTTTATGTGGTACAATCATGAATAGACTACTCCATAAGCTACTATATACTACCCATAATCTGCAGGTCTTGATGGAAAACCTGCTCCACTGTAGACCCTCCACAGGCTGCAGCTTCTATCAATCCATATCCTCCATCTTGGGCTCCTCCAAGGGCTGCAGTGTGGCTATCTGCTCTGACATGGTACAGCATGGATTTCAGGGGGTAGCCTGCTCCACCATTGTCTTCTCCATAGGCTACAGGAGAACTTCTGCTCTGGCACCTGGAGCACTTCCTGCCTTTCTTTCTTCACGGACTTTGATGTCCACAGACTTGTTTCTGTCACATTTTCTCAGTGCTCTCTTACAGTTGCTGTATGTTTTTTCTTAACCTTTCTTAAATACATTACCACAGAGTTATCACTGGCAGATGTTTTTTGGCTCAATTTGAACACCAGCAGATTCATTTTGAAGCTGGTTGGGATTGGCTGTGTTTGACATGGGGGCAGATCCCAGTCTCTTCTCACAGAGGCCATTGCTGCAGCTCGCCTCTACCAAAACCTCGCCACTTAAACAAAATATAATTTCCTTCCTAAAAATCTTTCTGGTTATACTTTGGAAAACTACTTGAACTGCACATGAACTCCAATTTGAGAAAGTGCATACAAGAATGAGAACCTTGGACAAGTGAAATAATATTCTTTTATAGTTTTCTATTCATAAATTTATTTTTATTTTTTTTCTGAATTTCTCTCCACATACATTTCAGCAGAATTTTGGTTAGGTTGTCCTTAGATATTCAGAATATACCAAGCAACATTTTCCCTAATGTCTATGGAAAGATAAAGCAAACAAGAAATTGTTGTATTTTTGTTTTGTATTCCAGAACACACATATATATATACTAAACATATATATATATATACACTGAAGTATTTATATTTTACTATTCATTTCATCTCACTGTTGACCCAAAAAATATAGTACTTTCCCAGCTCCAGTTAAAAATAGAGAGTAAATGTAGGAGAAGACAAGGAGGTTCTTTATATCCAGTCTACTTGAACTGAATATCAAGAACTTCCACTTGGAGGAGGGGAAACTATAACAATAATAATGATAACAAAAACATCTGCACCAAATGAGAAAACATTTAACCTTCAAATTTACAAAAAATATCAACCAAGCATTTTGAAAATGACAATACTATAACAAATTTATCCTGATCTGCATTTAGGTACATTTATGTGTATCTTCAAAGGATTTGTTCCTGTGAGGATAACACCAAAAAAAAAAAATATATATATATAAAAAAATATAAAGTGTGAGGAAGCATTTCCACTTTAAACAATACAATGTGAATTGATTCAACTTACAGTCATTTGTATAAAGGAATTTTCAGAGCAATGCATAACACTTGAGGGACATACCTTATTTCTAAGTGTAGTAAAAACTTAGCCTTTGAAAATTAATAAGGATTGAAAGGTTTTTCAAGAAATATTAAATGTTTTATGATCTTTGTTAACTAAACTAGTTTATTTAGCACTGGTCCAAATATCCATGTGATTGCAAAATGGCAGTCCAACAACCTGTTCTTGAATTTTCCCTAAAGACATTTCAATAACCACTAACAACAGTGGAAGAGATATATGGTCGTGAAAGAGATCAGCCAGGAAATCATTAAGCCACATGACCTTGAAGTGAAATATTCAAGATTTGGTATCTGGTTTCACTGTTGGAGGAGGTAAGAAAAGATTTCACAAGAAAAAAGCACAAATCTCTGTAGGGCTGAAGTCACCAAATAATGACATACATCAGTTTATTTAGTATGTCATTTATAGAATTAACTGATTTTACACATTGTAAACTTGATCCTGGATTTTTAGGAAAGCTGATGTCTTATAGGAAAATATGGATTGGCACCCAGAGTAGCAGAAGCATGCACTGCTTCATTTATGTGTTTGCTTTATTAATTAACAGTGCCAGTGTACTATTCTCTATTATTAATGTTATTATCCCTACTAGTAGATTTTGGTTTATGTAAAACCAGATTAGGAAATATAAATGCATATGTTTCATACAGTTCACATATACACAAATACTTCTTATTTGATTTACATATTTGATTCACATGTCTTGAAGAATGACTAACAACAACAACAACAAAAATAAAAAAATTGCAACTTTAAACCTTACCTGTATAAATTCTACATTAATTGCTAGAATTACTTCTTCAAGACAAACTTGGAAGTGGGTATTTCCCCTACCCCCTCTTCTTCTTAGACAAATGACACTACTTTTACATTTTCTTTTACCTCCTCACCCACAATCAGCACAAGGGTATGGGGAATGGCAATTGTTGTCAGTTCATAATACTTTATCTCTGCTGTTCTGGCCTCCTTACATTGTCCTCCTGCTCTAGTGTTGTATGCCTCACACAGGCCATAAATCCTTCACAAACTACTCCAATGCTGGTCACTCCCATGGGCTGCAGTTCTATAAGGAACAGATTGCACTGGCACGGGTCCCTCATAAACTGCAGTTCCTGCCAGCAGCCTGCTGCGTCACAGTCTTTCCATGAGCTGCAGGGTATATGCACTTGTTCCAGTGTGGAGTGCTCTACAGGCTGTGACATAGATATCTGCACTGACATGGACACACCAGGGGGACAGCCAGCTATACCATGGTCTTCCTCATGGACTACAGGGGAACTTCTGCTCCAGAAGAACACCTTCTCCACCTGTTCCTTCACTGACTGTCTGTAGACCTTTCCCACTATTCTCTCACAACTGCTGCACAGCTTAACCTTTTTTAAACGTTTTACTGCAGAGACACCACCAGCAGTCCGTGATGCTGCCAGCAGCAGTTCCTTTTTGGAGCTGGCTGGTATCAGCTGTGTTTGACATGGGGGAGGCTCCTTGTCTACTCTCACAGAGGCAACCTCTTCTTTCCCTTTGCTTGCAAAAGTGTGTCAAATACAACCAATACTAATGCTTGTATGTGTGTACGTGTAAGTATGTATATGTACATCTACTGTACACCGATTTGGAATTCTTCAGAATTTTTCTCTGCTCCTTATATTTTTCTTCATGTATTATTTCCTGTTCTCCACATCTCTCCACATGCTTAATTTTTATTTATGCTATTTGAAATAATTAAATGTATTCAAATTGGTTTTTATTTGTTTGTTTTGAGTTATATGAAACATCTAAGTTGAATGTCTTTTTGACTGGGAATTTTGAAGCCTATTTCAGGCTGGGTCACTGAAGCACTGGTAATACAATATAACCACTGAATGCTAGAAGGCAATTCGGAGATTAACAGTGCTCAAGCAAATCTCATTTTAAGATTAGACCTAGTTATTAAGGCTTATTTTTGTGGCAGTTTGAGAAACTGCACAAAATTAGCCTTCTGATGCATGTTTTAGTTCTGATTTCATTGCTGCTTCATACTTGTAAGACTTGTTCTGAAGTCCTGAAGGGCCAAAAAAATGTCTGAGATATTCAAGCACCTTGGTATTCTGCTCACTTCAGTTTGTAGTGCCACCAGGTGAGACAATTTAATGATTACTGAATTTCAAAATCTAAAAAGTACTCCAACTACAAAAATTAAAACCTTTACAATATATGGCAAATAAAATATCCCAAAATACAGTCACTGCCTGTCATTATTTCTTACTTCTGAAAATATTATTTTTGGGTTAATTTTAGCCTTTTTTCATTCAGACACCTAAGCAGATTAAAAAGTATAAAAGCACAAGTCTGATAAAAAAGAAAGGACTAGTTGCTAGCTCCTAGAAAACTTCCCTTTGTTGTCACAACTACTACCTCTAGCCAGAAGTGACAACACCTTGAGGGTGACTTCAAAATATATAAATCTTGACAGCGGGATCAATAAATCATATATAATTAAAATACATAAACTTGCATTTTAATTACTTGTAAATTAACTTTACTAGAAGTTAATTACTTGTAGTAATTTGCATATTAAAAGATGACAAATTTTGCAAACCTGTAAAGTTTTATAGACAATTTTACATAGCAAAATATCCCTAGTCAAATCACATTCTATTTCCTTTTCAGTGATGCTACAGCATTGCTACAGTAATACTTGTCAATCAGAGTACACTAAACTGAACATTTTGAACATTGTCAAAAAAAAAATGTTAAGGATGAATAAATGATACATTTTTCAAACATTCCCTGAATGATCAAGGAAGAGAGGAGAGGGCAATTAGGGGGCAATTAAATATATAGTTTTTTAATCATATTTATACTTATAAAAGCATGTTAATGAGTTATAATCTTATATATTTTAATGATAAATACTGATACATTCTGATAAAACATTTAAAGATATATAGCGATTAGGGACCATGGAAATTTTTTTTTTTTTTTTCCTAAATTCAGCCAACTAAGTATACCTAATCTTAGGTAGGTGTCTATAGTGTCAAAAGATAATTTGGAAATTCTAGATGCTTATTAATCTTGTATGATACTTTTATCAGTTTACAGTATCTGAGAAAAAAAAAAAAAAAAAACAAAACGTGGAGTTTAAATCTGTGATGTATGATTCTATGCTTCTATGTACTGTCAGAGTCAAGTTGCAATTACTAAACTACAAAATTTCTAAGTTGCAGAAAACACTGCTTCTGAAAATCCTTTATGCAATATGGGAGAACAGAACATAATACTGACACTTTACAGTTAAAGTGTTTGATTAAAGAAAAAGGCTAGCTATTGAAAAAATGAACATTATGAATTTGAAAACTATAAAAATAATTTTTCAGGAAAAAAAATATATATGTGTGAGTAGAAATGTATGAATAATGATTAGGAAATAATTAAGATCTTTTCAAACTAATGAATACCTAGAATTATGATGCAAACTGGTGTAAAAATTAATAATGAAAATGTGCAAACAAAAACATCCATACTTTCTATGAAGTAAATGGTAATAAGTTATGAAATCCAAATAATATTTTTTTTCTCCCCATATACAGCTCTTTAGCATATACTGGCAGAAAAACATGGAGGCTTTATCAATAAGTTATAAGGCAGAAGTTAGAAGGGAGAGAAGACTGAGAAAAGAGTAAGAGAATACAATAAGAATTTGCAAGAACAAAGTTGCATAATTTAATTGAATTTAATGATAATTTTGTAATCACATGCATTACAATAATTTTAAAATAATAAACTTATCTCTGAAAAACAAAAATATTAGATGAAATTTATTTTCATGATTATTAGTTTATTACAGTATGGTGAGTTGGCCTTGGTTGGCTGCCAGACTCCCTTCCAGTCACTCTCTCACTGCCCCTCCTCAAAAGGACAAAGGGAGAAAAGGAAATGATAAAGGTCGAGATAAAGACAGAGATCATTTACCAATTACCATCACAGGTGAAACAGACTTGATTTGGGAAAAATTATTTTAATGGTGATTGCGGGTTGGGTGGTGAGAAACAAAGACCAAAATTAAAACTACAGAAGACCTATGAGGAGCAGCTGAGGTCACTTGGCCTGTTCAGCCTGGTAAAGAGGAGGTTGAGGGGAAACCTCATCGCAGTCTACAGCTTCCTCACAGGGGGGAGTGGAGGGGCAGGCACCAATCTTCTCTTTAGTGACCACCGATAGGACCCGCGGGAATGGTGTCAAGCCAGGGGGGTTCAGGCTGGACAGGAAGAGGTTCTTTAATGAGATTGTCACACACTGGAACAGGCTCCCCAGGGACTTGGTCATGGCACCAACGCTGTCAGAGTTTAAGAAGCATTTGGACTGTGCACTTAGTCACATGGTCTGAATTTTTCAGTAGGCCGGTGTGGTTCCAGGAATTGGACTCAATGATCCTTGTGGATCCCTTCCAACTTGGGATATTCTATGATTCTATCATTCTATGAACACCTTCCCCACTGTCTTGTCCTGCTTGGAAAGGAAGGAGATAGGTTTCTTTGAACCTATGGATCAGAGGGCAAGATGAGTCTTCCAGGGTTTTAAAAAGGTTAAACTTTTACTGATAATTTGCTGAGGAATTATGAGATTAGGCAAAAGCACATACATTCCAAATAAGCAGAAAGAAATATCAGGATAGAGAAAGACAAAGAAAAATATATCACCACCCTTGAATCCTGTGTTGACTTGTCCTCTTCAGGTTCTTGGGAGGTGGGTGTACACACAAATGCTCTAATGTCGGGGTTTTTAAAGTTCAGTACCTGCCTCTTTGGGCCGGTTCAGGAGTCCTACACTACTATTTCCTGGTCATGTGCGTTTTATAGCAGGAAATGTTCAAGAAATGAGTCTGGGATAGTTCTCAAGGTCCCTGTCACTCATTCCCCCTCATACTTGTAGGTACCTCAAGTTTACTGACAGTTCCCCTTGCAAGGGATGCAAATACAATGTGGAAGAGTCTGAATGTGTGGTTTCAAGACACTATCAGATCATGTGAAAAGTAAAAATGGCTTTCAATGTGTGGGCAGTGATTTCATTTGGATTTACAAAATTCCAGTTCAATTTCCTGTCTAAGGAAAAGAAAAAAAATCATTACAGATACATTTTTCGGTATTTAATCTCTTTTCATTATTTTACTATATAGAAATTAATATAAATAAGAATATGAAATTATGTAAATAGGTATCCAGAATTTTAATTTCTTCTTTAAATATCTAGTTGACCACATTTCCAGGAGCACTTTGGCATGATTTTCATACATTTATTTGTACTTCTGAAAAGCATCTATCACATCTCAGATTCTTGCCTGATTCAGTGACAGATTCCCTTGCATAGACGCAACACGGAACGGGGATCCCACAACGTGACAAAACAGTCTTTGTATAGATATTTTATTCCACCTAACTTTCTGCAGGTCCTTTAACACTACTATATCTGAACACCTCTTCAGTTTACACAAGAACCTGAAAACTTCTTGTTCATTTACAACAAATAAGGATCAATTTCTTCTAGATATGGCATATGTAATTTTATGGTGGTGATTATGGAGATAAATATTGATTCTGATCATAGTTGGTTTCTTTTCATTATAGTATATAATTTACAAGAAGCAATCTCTATGATATACATGTTTTTAATTTACTTTTATGTGTGTATACATATTACCTATTAAGAGAACATGGGAGCTGACAGGGTCAATGATGACTTGATGTTGTTTTTTAACCCTGACAGACAGCTAAGTACTACACAACCACTTGCTCACTCTCCCCAGGTGGGATGGGGAGCGAATCAAAAGGTAAAACTGTGAGAACTCATGGGCTGAGATGAAGACAGTTCACTAGGTAAAACAAAAACTGCATGCACAAGCATAGCATAACAAGGAATTAATTCACTATTTCCCATTGGCAGGCATGTGTTCAGCCACTTCCACAAAAGCAGGGCTCATCACACATAATGATTTCTTGGGAAAACAAACACCATCATGCTGAACATCTCTCCTTCCCTGTTCTTTATCCCAGCTTTTATTGCTGAGCATGATATGGAGCATATGGTACGGAATGAGCATATGGTATGGAATATCCCTTTGATCAGTTTGTATCAATTGTCCTGTCTGTGTTTGCTCCCAGCTTCTTCCCAGACTCCTTACTGCCAAGGCAACAGAGGAAGCGGAAAAGTCCTTCGTTCTATGTAAGCACTGCTCTGCAGCAACTGAAAACATCAGCATGTTATCACCACTATTTTCATCAAAAATCCAAAACAGCATCATAAAAGACCCCGTAAAGGAAACCAAATTTGTCTCAGCCAAAAACATCGCACATAACTTGTTAGAAAAGTAAGTAAAGGTTGCTAATATCCTCTCACCACTCCATTGCCATGATTCGTTGTGTCTCCTTCACTTGGAAATAAGGCAGTTTTTACATCAGACAGAAAAAAAAAAAATGACATATCAGCCTTTTTATGTATCTTTCAGCATACATCAAACTATCAGAATCTCAGATCCATTTTCTGTTTTATCCAACACATATTCCTGCTTGCAGATATCTATCACAGAATCACAGAATCACAGAATTTCTAGGTTGGAAGAGACCTCAAGATCATCGAGTCCAACCTCTAACCTAACACTAACAGTCCCCACTAAACCATATCCCTAAGCTCTACATCTAAACATCTTTTGAAGACTTCCAGGGATGGTGACTCCACCACCTCCCTGGGCAGCCTGTTCCAGTGCCTAACAACCCTTTCAGTAAAGAAGTTCTTCCTAACATCTAACCTAATAGTTTTAAAAAATATATAATAATTCTTGCTGATATAGAGTTGCAGAATGCAACTGATGTTATCTTCATCTATATCATCTTCATATAGTATATAAAAATATATATATATATAAATGCAAGTAAAGCAATTAAAGTTGACAAAAATGTATTTAAAATACTATAAATAAATAAATACATAAGTAAATAAAAGACAGCTCCATAATTTAATTTACCTCAGTGCCTGAGCCAGAGTGGAATAATTAAAATGCTTGTCTTTACAAAGCTTCAGACAATGTCTTGATCTTTGTTACTTCTCTAGTGCTGAGTATTATCTTATTCATTTAAGAGTCTCATAGAAATTGATGTAACTGTTCAGCTAAGTATAGCCTATGTAAAGTCATGAAAAACAGTCATTCCGTGAGTAATGTTACACTGTTCCTCTCACACAAATCTGAGACAGCTGAGACTTCTGCACTTTTGTATACTATCAAGCAATATGTACATTTTGGTTGAAGTGCAACATTTATAAACCAAAATAAAATGTTATGAAGCAATGAGGAACTCTGACAGAGTGAGTAGGATATTGTTAAGCACTAATCTTAACTTGTATCTTCTTTATTTATTCACTCTAATTTGTGATTTATTTGTTTTGGCTATAAAGACTGGTAATAGCAGAAAGAAATACATTTACAGAAAAAAAAAAAAAAAAAGAATAATTAGGAAAAAAAAAAAGCTCATATAAATATGACAAGTGAGAAATTAAGTTACTGTTGATTCCCACTAGCCTAGCTTCATTTATAAATTCATTGTACTTCAGAGACTTTATGTAATTCATCCTTCCCAACACCAGTTACAGGAAATAGTAACACCATTAACTACACCTTTAATTTTTTAAAAACTTTTTACTTCACCTTTTGAATGATTTTTGTATCTGTTCTGGTAGTTACTATCTGTGGTTAAAATACATAGAAAAGTATAAAAATAATATATGTATATTAATATACAGTTGCATATTGACTTTTTCAGAAAAGTTTAATAGTTAAAATCCTTTACAAAGCTAGGTAAAATAAAAGATAAATCTTATTCTTGTTTCAATAGAGCTTCAAAGCCCTTTAGTAGATAGCTATTCTGCACTAGATAAAAACCTAGAGTGTACCTAAAGTGTTCAGTAAGAACACTTTTGACAAATATCAAACATACTAATTAAAAAGACTGATGATACCATCTATTGTGTGTTAGTTTGAGTATTCTATGGTTGTGGCAGATTTGCAGTAGTACCTCTGCTCTCTGTCAAGATGTGTTAAACTGAGTAACCAGATAATAGCAGGGAAAGGATTTGGGAAAAAAAAAAAATGCTGAAACGCCTTTTTGTGTTTGTGTGCGTGTATCTTATATTTCTGTTGCAACATTATAAAATAACTGGTCTGAAAAGAGGACAAATCTTGGAATGCTATGAATAAGGCATTTTACATAAAGCACGTGCATTTTCATTAGCTGTAAACCCTTTTCTGCTTTCTTATCTCTGCTTGTTCTTTGCAAGTAAAGATTGCCAGTGCCACACTATTGAAATAACTGACATACTCACAGGTAATAAACATATTTTTAAACCATGGGGTAGCTAAGCAGAGGACAGCTATGTAAAATAAATAAGTCATCAAGTATATAAGTAGCATAAGTTGTTAGAAGTGACAGGTTTTTTATTTCTAGTGATTAGAAATCAAGAATGTTCTTCTGCATGCTTTTTATATATTCATTTCTGGACGTTCTTGAGTTCTCACCTAGAGCTTATTTGCTGTAGATATCGCACAGCTTTACTGCATTTACTGCAATGACTCAATGTGTCATCATTCAGGAAATAAAGTAAACTACAGTGGGTTTTCTGCCCACCTAGAAAACCTGGAAAAGCTGAAAAACCTGCCTAGAAAACCTTTTATTCTTGAGAAGAAAAATACTACACTGGCAGTTAGGCTAAATGTATGCTTTATCAGTGTATTGGCTGTAGCTGGGATGGAGTTTCTTTATAACAGCTTGTAAATTGCTATATTCTGGATTTGAGATCAAAACAGTATTGATAACACACCAATGTTATAACAATTGCTGAAACATGTTTACACAGCATCAAAGTCTTTTCTGTTTCTCATGCAGCACCTCTCAATGAGTAGGCTGGGTATGTACAAAAAAATCAGAGGGGACAGAGCTGGGACACTTGGCTCCAACTCAAAAAAGAGATTTCATACTATGTATGGAATGCTCAGTAATAATGCTGGGGTGGGTGGAAGCGGGGCGGTTCTTCAAAGTAACTATTTTGTGGGGACTGTCTGGGCATTGGCCATATATTGGCCAATATATTGGCCAAATATTGGTGATATGTGATATTTTTTTGCATTACTTTATTTTCTTGTTTCTTGTTTCTTGTTTCTTGTTTCTTGTTTCTTGTTTCTTGTTTCTTGTTTCTTGTTTCTTGTTTCTTGTTTCTTTTTTCTTTTTTTTTCTTTTTTCTTGTTTCTTTATTTTCTTTTATTATTATTATTATTATCATTATTATTATTATTATTTTCTTTTGTCTTTCTTTGCTTATTTAGCTGTCTTTATCCTGACACTTTTTTTTTTCTTTCTTTCTTTCTTTCTTTCTTACATTTTTCCTTCCATATCTCTACCCCATTCTACTGGTGGTGAGTGAGTGAGTAGTCGGGGGGGAGCTTATGTGTCAGCTGGGATCAGACTATCGCATTTATATAAATAACTTGATATCTAGGTTTAGGAATGCTTGAAGATGTAATTTAAATATTAAAAACATAAAATAAAGCTATAATATAATGTCATAAACATAATAATGCCACAAATATAATACATCTGACTAATATAATATTTTGATTCTCTGCATTGATATTACTATGGCACACAAAAGGTTATATTGAATTGCAAGTGTACCAGTAGTTCTGAATTAGAAAGGTACAGCTCACTGCTGAGATAAGAAAACACTTCAGAGGAAATCTGTGGCTGAACAGATTTGGTAGCCTTGCTCCTCCTATTGACCATTCTTACTAAATAGATAGCAGTGGCAATTTTATCAAACACTCAGTGTAGGTATATATTTGCCCTACATTGTGGAGGTTGATTGGTTTGCATGTCCAAACCAATTTGCTGATCATCTTTGTTTGCAGAAAGAAGGAAGAAAATGATAATGGTTGTTGGACCAATTACTTCATTATTAACCTAGCCGCTTGCTACCTCTTCTTCATAACTTGGGATCAAACATTTGCTCTTTTCATTATCATTACAGACTTCATCCAAGACCAGTTCAGCATTGATAGTTGCTCCTGGAGTTTTCTTCAATTTCAGTGATATGTGATTTTTTTCAACTTACAACTCTTGCAGCATTGTCTTAGGCTAAGTGTCTGAGAAGTGGTAAAGTGACAATGGGGAAGTGAGAACTGTGTAGAATCAGCTGAAAAATACAGATGACAAAAATGTAGGGAGTCCTTGCACTTCTAAAAGAATACCATCTAAAAGCTACTTTAATTTTAACAAGATTTAAATAAGATCTTCAGTGTTTTCAGTAATTACAATTGTATTATTCTGACATAAACTTTAATTTCCTTATGTATTTACTTTGCAATATCAGGCATTCCAAAGTGCTTTTTTTTTTTTTTTTTTTTTTTTAATTTTAGCACAAGCTTAAATTTTAATTTCTAGGTATTTGATGCATTTAAGACAATGTTTTCCACTGAGGATGCATACACTATCCAAGTCATTAATTAAACAGCTGAAAAAAAGTGTTTACTTTTTTGTATTCTTACTGTGCAGTAAGTGAAAACACTAAATGCAAACTTAAACTGTTTTGCCTTTTTCATACCTCATTGTAAGCTGCACAACATAAGTTTAAGCATGAGGTATGAAAATATGCCCCGATTCTTATCAGTTAGTAGTGGTTAACAGAGATAGCTTAAAAAATTTAGTGGAAAACAAACAAACAAACAAATGACTCTTATTTGTAGACGACTCTTTGTTGTAGTGTTGTAGCAAAGGTTATTTTCCTTCTACAATGTTCTCAAGGAAAATGTATTAAAAATCACGTTAAACAAAAAAAAAAAAAAAAAAAAAAAAAAACGAGTACAAGCTAAGCTTAGCTAGCTGAGTAAGAGCTAGTGGGATCACACATTTAGGCTATTATTATGTTAATGTTTACTGTTGCTGTAGCAGGTAACTGCTCCTATAAAAGTTATGCATTATTACTATCGTTAATTTACCAAACTAAGGTCAAATTCAATGGCTGTTGAATTTAAAAGTTCACAATTATTAGACTCCTGGAAATGCTGGTGTGATTGCTTATTTACTAGTGAGATATAGTAACAGAAATTTGTTATTCAAGAACCATTTTTTAGATTGTCCAGTGAGTGGGGACTAATTTTGTCAGTCTCCTGAAATTAAATCCTAAAAGTGTTTCATAAAAACAACTGCATACATTTTTGCTTGCTTGTTTGTTTTCATTCTCTTGTTGTCATGACCAGCTGAAATTGTTGGGTAGAGAAAAGAAAATCAGTTTTTCTTTCTTATTTTTTTATATCATCTTACAAGCCGTTGACATTTCCTTTACCTCTTACTTTTTTGATGTCTGGCATTTCACATATAAATTCTAACTCATTTGGTCTTCAAAGTAATTGAACTGCTAGCATACATAAACTTGTACTCAGCTTCTAATTTAAAATCTCTAATGTGTTTTTGAAATCTGCTTTTGGATGATCAGGAAGGAAGGGTAGTATTTAATGAAACATACACAAAAAGCTATAGTTTAAAAGAAATATTCTGTCTTTATCTTAAAATGGAAAACCCCTTAAAGCAACTCCCATGAAAACCTTAGTGGAAAAGAAGAAACAACAGGCAGAAAAGTTGCTATAGAATTATGTAGTTTTATTCATGTTCCTTATGGGCTTTCAGGGTGCTGGTGTAATACTTGCTTACTATGACCTTATTCTCTAATGCCATCATTCATAAAAGATAGATAGATAGGTAGATAGGTAGATAGATAGATAGATAGATAGACATACAGACAGATGGATAAAGAATAACAAACTGACCCATTTCCCACCATTTCAAATGCCATGTATTTAAGAATATATATCTAATAACTGGATGGTCATAAAACTGTTTTCTGGAAATCAGGATTAAAATCAGAAAGCTCACTTAGATTATTATAAACTATCACTAAACAGAGAGACTAAATTCAAAGTTTTTAACAAGAATATCTGTGTGATTTTTTATATATTTTTTTTTTTTGTGACGTTTTTATAAATACATCGACACAAAAAGGAGGACTAAAGAGAATCTCCATCCTTTACTGGATGCGGGGGGAAACTTAGTTACAAGAGATGAGGAAAAGGCTGAGGTGCTCAATGCCTCCTTTGCCTCAGTCTTTAGCAGCAATACCGGTTGTTCTCTGGATACCCAGTACCCTGAGCTGGTGGAAGGGGATGGGGAGCAGGATGTGGCCCTCACTATCCATGAAGAACTGGTTGGTGACCTGCTACGGCACTTAGATGTGCACAAGTCAATGGGGCCGGATGGGATCCACCCAAGGGTACTGAGAGAACTGGCAGAGGAGCTGGCCAAGCCCCTATCCATCATTTATCAACAGTCCTGGCTATCGGGGGAGGTCCCAGCTGACTGGCGGCTAGCAAACGTGACGCCCATCTACAAGAAGGGCGGGAGGGCTGACCAAGGGAACTACAGGCCTGTCAGTTTGACCTCAGTACCAGGGAAGCTCATGAAGCAGATCCTCTTGAGAGTCATCACGCAGAACTGGCAGGGCAAGCAGGCAATCAGGCCCAGTCAGCATGGGTTTATGGAAGGCAGATCCTGCTTGACGAACCTGATCTCCTTCTATGACAAAGTGACGCGCTGGGTGGATGAGGGAAAGGCTGTGGATGTGGTCTACCTTGACTTCAGCAAGGCTTTTGACACTGTCTCCCACAGCATTTTCCTCAAGAAACTGGCTGCTCTTGACTTGGACTGGTGCACGCTTCTTTGGGTTAGAAACTGGCTGGATAGCTGGGCCCAAAGAGTCGTGGTGAATGGAGTCAAGTCCAGTTGGAGGCCAGTCACTAATGGTGTTCCCCAGGGCTCGGTGCTGGGGCCGGTCCTCTTTAATATCTTTATCAATGATCTGGACTAGGGCATTGAGTGCACCCTCAGTAAGCTTGGAGATGACACCAAGTTAGGTGCATGTGTCAATCTGCTCAATGGTAGGAAGGCTCTGCAGGAGGATCTGGATAGGCTGGACTGATGGGCTGAGGTCAACTGCATGAAATTTAACAAGGCCAAGTGCCGGGTCCTGCACCTGGGGCACAATAACCCCAAGCAGAACTACAGGCTGGGAAATGAGTGGTTGGAGAGCTGCCAGACAGAGAAGGACCTGGGAGTGATGGTTGATAGTTGGCTGAATATGAGGCAGCAGTGTGCTCAGGTGGCCAAGAAGGCCAACAGCATCCTTGCTTGTATCAGAAGCAGTGTGACCAGCAGGGCTAGGGAGGTGATCGTCTCCCTGTACTCAGCTCTGGTGAGGCCGCACCTCGAGTACTGTTTTCAGTTTTGGGCCCCTCACTACAAGAAGGACATCGAGGTGCTTGAACGGGTCCAGAGAAGGGCGACGAAGCTGGTGAGGGGCCTGGAGAACAAGTCCTACGAGGAGCGGCTGAAGGAGCTGGGCTTGTTCAGCCTGGAGAAGAGGAGGCTCAGGGGTGACCTTATCACTCTCTACAGATACCTTAAAGGAGGCTGTAGTGAGGTGGGGGTTGGCCTGTTCTCCCACGTGCCTGGTGACAGGACGAGGTGGAATGGGCTTAAGTTGCGCCACGGGAGTTTTAGGTTGGATGTTAGGAAGAACTTCTTTACCGAAAGGGTTGTTAGACATTGGAACAGGCTGCCCAGGGAAGTGGTGGAGTTACCTTCCATGGAAGTCTTTAAAAGACGTTTAGATGTAGAGCTTAGGGATATGGTTTAGTGGGGACTGTTTGCGTTAGGTCAGAGGTTGGACTCGATGATCTTGAGGTCTCTTCCAACCTAGAAATTCTGTGATTCTGTGATCTATATTTACAACATTACAAATAAGCTGCAGTTTCATAAACTCCCAGAGAGAGGTAAATGTCTAGGTAAAATGATTTGTAAGAGCTAATGTGGGTGTGAATAGCAGTTATCTGTTGTCAAAATGAAACAGTTGTCTTTCAATGACTTGATAAATTACTCAGCAGCACAGTTATATGAGGGTCTAGGCCTGAATTCATCCCTCTCAAATTATAGATATATGATCAATGAAGAAAAAGAAATCTGAAGAATTAGGAAAGGAGGGACTGCTCTGCAAGTAAAGACAAGCCATGAGACAAGGGCGGTAACAATATAAACAGAGATCATCACCTCACCAAGATAATAGTCCCATAGTATCCAAACCAGTCAAGCAGAGCAGATTCTGTGGCAAATTGAGTGAGTCAATGAAAGAGGTTTGCAAGTTAGACCCAGGGAGGCCTCTGGAGTTCAGCCTCTCTGAGTATGGAAAAATCAGTTGACTGTGCACCACTACCCTGGCATAGGGCCTGCATGGACTGACAGCATACACTTATTGGGTGTACAGAGCTACTGCAGCTGTTCATCAATTTTGTACAAGATTTTTGCACTGATCTCAGTTTTCTGGTCAATTTATTAACAGCATACCACACCCCCACACCACTCCACCCTCCCACCGCCATCCTGCCATGGCCTCAGTATGGCCCCTGCTGGGGCAAAACAGACCTCTTCCAGGGGATCTTGGGTGACCATCATGGGTTGGAGGTGGCTGGAGCTTTTTTCCTTGTCCCTGTACTCAGTCAGGATCTGCCACTGTCTCAGGGAGCACCACTGGCCTACCAGAGACAGCCTGACAGACCACATGTTTTTTTTGTCATGGGTTTGCCCTCCCTTGTAGAGACCCCAGAAGGCTAGCAGCAGGGAGGCATGCCCCCTTACTCTGGAACAAGGGGGGCACACCTGACACAGCCACTCCACTACTTCCTGTGGGGACTGTCGGGAGCTGACCTTTGTTGCAGTGACACCCACTACCAATATGCCACACTTAAGGGGCCCAATGCTGCTGGCCAAGGGACCCTAGGGACATTGTAGCATCAGAGGAGGAGAGAAAACATGATTTTTTTTTTTTTAATTTATTTTATTTGTTTATTTATTTTTCTATAACAGCTTTCAAAATAGTATTAATGAGTCTTCTGTGTTATTTAGAAAATCCAAAGTATTAGACAGTTAAAACATTAACTGGACTAATAGAGTTTTTTATTTTTTTTATTTTATTTTTATTTTATTTTTATTTATTTTTATTTTTAATTTTTCCCCCATATATATGGCTCCTTTCTGCCTATAACAAGATTATAACTGTATCAAAACCAAGCATTCTTCCATACCTGTTGGTCTTTCCTCTGCTTTTACTGAAAACACCTTTACTGAAGCTTTTCCTTCCTGTAAAATTTTTTAAGGTCTTGTGAATGTAACTGGCAGTGTTACATAAGGTGTTGCCAGGAGATCTGGACTCCCTGCTGGGCAGAACTATAGCAACCTGATATTCATCCCTAAAATGTTTTTCCTGTAATTCCCTATATTTCCTATATTTTATTTTTGCCAGCGTGGATTGGGACAATTAGTTCTGCTCTTCCACCTCAAATATCGTTATGTGATCATCTTTGGTACTGCAAACTCAGGAATCACTTTGAATAATTGTCAGATCTGCTACTACAAGCTCCTACTTTTTTATCCTCAAAGACTCCCAGTACTCCTACCTTACATTACCTCTTCAATAAATTCACAATGCAGTGAGGTCTGGTTTAGATAATTAGTTATACCTCAGATTCAGACATAACTGAAAGTAGGAAGAATGCAGGAATAAGTAACTTCTGTACTCTTTTAAATTACCACTCCCGGTACAAATTAACCATTTAGTAAACTCTCACTTCTTTGCTCAGCAGCTGCCTTTTTATCTTTCCAGGCTAAAGGAAGCTCTTCTTCATCATAGGAATCTCCTTGAGATAACAATCCATTGACTATCTCAATTTGAAACTCACCAAGCTTGCTTTTATAAGTTATCCTTCGACTTTCTTTCTCTGGCCCATCCCATGCAAAACCACCATGAAAATTTTACTGTGTGCTGTCTGTAATTCATGACTTTCTTCAAAGTGCTTCAGGAAAATTAAATGGAGAACGTGTAAATTTTAAAATGTATATAGGACTAGGAAAAAAGTGAACATAGATTTTTAACATTTCACTCCTATAGCTAAGGCAAATAAAATCTACCTAAGTCCCATTTTTTTTTTTTTCTGTTATCATCTCCTACCTAAAGGATATTTGGAGAATAAATCAGTGACAAGTGACATAACTAAATTAGATTTTTCAGTAAAGAACAGAATTGCAGTTGGATTCTAGCTGTAAAGGGCTTTAAACAAGTATGGGTGCATTACCAATTTTTGTGGTAAGAATTCTAAATTCAGGCTAGTGCTTTTTTTTTTTTTTTTTTTTTTTTTTTATTTTCACAGTTTAGCCAGTTACACTCCTCATTAGATATCTTGTCTACAGCTCATCTCAGACACAATACTCACAATATTTTTCCTTACATCTTCCCACTCAAGCCCTTCTGTTACTGAATTTGAAGGCCATGCTGTCTGTTAGTGTCTGCTCAATAACATTTAAATAAGCATTATTCAATCAAAAGTTCATCATCAGCTATGCAGAAGAGAATAGAAGTGTATAAGGATTCATAACTTTATTAAGAAATAAATACCAATACAGACACACCAATGGAGACATTAATTTTTTAATTAAAACTTTAAGAATGATGAGAACAACAAAATATCTGAAAACAGCAAACTGAGTGCTAGAACAGAAGAAGCTGGGAGAAAAAGAAGGAAGAAATTGATTAATGGGAAGATGGCCAAAAGTCTGAAACATCACACCAGAACTAATTTCAAGAGAAATAGAATGGTGAAGGAAAACAGTTTGTAATCTGCATTTGTAATGTGTATGCTGTCCATGACACATGACATCTAACTGAAAAAAAAAAAAAAAAAAAGTTAACTATAATAGAAAGTAGATTCACATTTTATATGCATGTTCACTGAAAAAAAAAAAAAAAAAGGTAGGGCTACAAGTAAAATAAAACCAAAAACCATAAAGTTGATCAGCCTCTGCTCTGTAATTCAAGTGCCAAACCTCAATGTCAAACTTAATTTTTATCATAAAATCGTTAATTTCAAAATATATTAATATAAATAATGCAAGAAAATGCACTTTTTTTCTGATATTCTGAAGTCAAACTAGTGCTAACAATCCTATTTTACCATTTCATGGTTAAATACATCCAAATGTCAGCTGTGGGATATTCAGCATCTCTTAAGTGTTCTCATTTACAATTATTTCCTTTTTAATGTATTTAGTTACAGCAATATTGCTTAATCAACTCTATTTTATGCTAATTTATGCTAATGTATGCTGATATTGTTTAAGACCCATGAAGAAGTCAAAATGTTTGAAAATAAGAATACCAAGAATGTACCATAACCTTGGCTAAAACAAACAAACAAAAATCATCATTCTGTTGATCTGCATTTGGATACTTCTTATCTGATAAGTTGTTTTATTATTTCTGTGAAAAATATAATCTGCAATGTAATAACCTGCAATGTAATCCAAATACTATGTCTAAAAGCTCGTAGTATATTTAAGCATATGTTTTATTTTGAAGCATAGTTCCTAAAATAAAAGTAAGCTGATGTAGTTATGAGTGGGAAGCTCACACTGTGGGAAAGGGTATGCTTAATTCTGAGTATGGACAGATCATGATCTGCAGGATGATGACTGCATGACTCGTGTATTTTGACAACTCCTACATCAAAAAGTTGCTCTTGGTCAAAGGCTTTTTTTTTTTTTTTTCCTTTCTTTCTATTTTGAAGTTATTTGTGTGTGCTTACTCAGTGAAACTCACTGAAACTCACTGCCTTGTATAGCCTAGTAAAATAACAGGTGTCTTCATCTTTGTCCTCAAAAGACCTTTCTGAAGACTGCAGTGCAAACATCAATTGACATATTTAAAGTCATGTTCAATGCTGTTTAAAAGTAAGATTCAATCAAAATTCAGTTGCTACAAAAAGAAAGTAAAATTGTAGAGTTCTAATAAGCTATTAAGAGCTATATTGTAGACATGTTAGTGTCTGAATCTGAGGATGAATCACATCCCATAAATATAGAATTATCTGAGTTGAAAGGGACCTTAAAGATCATTTATATCCAACCTCCCTGCTGAGGCCAGGGATGCCACCCAACAGAAATTGTTGCTCAGGGCCCCACCCAATATATTCATACTTCATATATTCATGAATATGAACATATTCATATTCATCTCTCTCCAATGTAGAGACAAGGATGTCATGTGGGACCATCCCAAAAGCCTTACAGAGGTACAGGTAAATAACATTGGTAGAAGTTCCCATGTCAACTAATGCAGTCACTCCACCAGGTTGGTCAGACACTGTTTGGCTTTGGGGAAGCTGTGCTGGCTGTCTTGGATCAAATCCATGTCTTTCATGTGTTTTAATGTGCCTTGCCTCCAGGAGGATCTGTTCCATAATCTTCCCAGGCACAGAGGTTAGGCTCGCCAGACTGTAGGTCCCCAGGTTCTTCTTTCTATCCTTTTAATAAATGGAGGTAATATTTCCCTTTTTCCTGTCAACAGAGACTTCCAGGACCTTTCAAATATGATAGAGAAAGTCTTGGCTACTCCATCATCCATCTTCTGCACCCTGGAATGCATGTCATCAGGCCCCATAGACTTGTACCTGTATAGCTTCATCAGGTGAACTTGAACTTGCTCTTTGGTTACAGTGGGAGGGACTTTGCTCCCCCAGCCCTCATCTACATGTTCAGGGACTTGAGAGACAAGGGAAGACAGACTGGCAGTGAAGACTGAGGCAAAGGATTTGTTGAGTACCTCAGCCTTCTCCATGTCTGCTGTCTCCTTGGCCTTTCTTTTCCAACCAATGCACCTATAGAATTTATTTCTTGTTATTCCTTGCATCCCTTGCCAAGTTCAGTTCCATCTGTGTCTTGGCTTTCTCAATCCCATCCCTAAACATCTGGATGACATCCCTGCACTCTTCCCATACCACACCACTGCTTCTACTGCCTATTTCCTTCTTATTCCTCAGTTTGACCAGCAGGTCTTTGCTCAGTTATGTTAGATTCCTACCCTTCATGCTTGATTTCTTACACAGGGGAATGGCTCTTGTGCTCTAAGTGTCTTCAAAGTGCTGCCATCTCTGACCAGTTCCTCTGTCCCAAAGGACTGCATCTCAGGGAATCTCATCCAATACATGTTTAAATAGCTAGAAGTTTTCTAAAATTCAGGGTCCTGACTTTGTTCTTGTCATTGCTACTCTTTATCTTAATCTATAAACTTTTTTTTTTTTTCTTCTCCGTGTTCTTCTGAGGAAGGGAAGGAAAAAGCAGCATAGTGTAGCTTGACAGTCTATCATTGTGAAGCCACCAAAATGCTACTGTAAAAAATAAAATGAATCTGTACAAAGATGAGGAAATAATTTTAACTGTGACATACAGTTATGCTAGCTCAACAAACTAAATTTCATGTCAAATAAGCTGTTAAGAAACAAGTCCAACACATGATTTACACAGAAGTTATTCGTATGTTGACCCAATCTGGATGTCATCTCACAAAGTTATAGTCAAATGCAGTGTCTGTGGAAACTCCATCCTCGAAGATACTCAAAATGAACAACGTCATCTAGCTCTGAAGTTAGACATCATTTAAACAGGATATTAAAATGGATGAACTTCAGAGGTTCTTTGAAACTACTTTTTTTTTTTTTTTCCTATGATTCTGTAGGTCTTCAGAATACACCTATTCTGAGACAGTGGATGTGGGGACCCATGGATAAGAAAGCATTCAATAAGATTAAGGAAGAAGCCTAATTTCATGTTTTCTTTTCAAATTAATTTATTTTATGGGATGGGAACTTTTATTTATGTAAGAAACAGAAAAAGATGGTGAGGTCATATAGATGCAATTTGTGATACGTAGAGCAGTTGGAGGAGAAATATATATATATATAAAATAAGCATAAAAGTAAACAAACAGCTTTACCAATCAGTGAGCATGTTAATTATTTTGTAGATTTATTGCAAGCCTACATACATGCACTGGAACAAACTATTAGTACCTATCTTGTACAAACATCTTGACTTCTTATTGCTGTTCTGCAGTATGTCAAGATTTACATTGTGAAATACTCATTTACAATCCTTTCTACCCACACTAAGTAACTTAAAAATTGCATCATTCAAGACAAATGATCAAGAGCTCATTGAAAAATTGCTTTAAATTGACAACAGACTATGTCTTTATTATGAATCACAATACATTAAAATCTTACTTTTACTACAACATGCCAAGGAAAAAAAGTGTTTAAGTCCTACTGCACTTTTATTTATGTATTTATTTGGCTACAAGGTAGATTACCAGTCAAGATGATCTGAGTGTCTTCTTAGCTACAATTTTCCAGAAGCTCCTTTATGAACTATGGTGTCAGAAAAACATGACTTTGCATACTGTACAGTTGCGGAGCAGGACTTTTTACAGTGACTCACAGAGCTTGCTGAGTTTTACTTTTTACATAGGTGCTCTCTGTTTATCCGTGGCAACAAGTAAAAGCTGTTCATTTCACCTTTGCTGTATATTGTTGGGAATTGGCATAATTGTTCGATCTAAGCTTGCTTTAAGCAACCAGGGGTAGGCCTTAGAAATCTCAGGGCCTGCTGTAGCTGAGCAAACCAAGCTGCCAGAGTAACTGTGAGAAGCTCCCACGGCAATGACTCCCACATCACCCAATTAAGGAACTCAGAAAATATTGTTATCAGCAGCTGGCCTCAAGGACTAGGTCTACGCAACCGTTAAGCACAAAGGGGGTTGTTTTCCTAACTTCTAATCAAAAGGTGGTGTTATTTTCTAAACGGTTTGTCTGGGTGCTTTTGACCAATAATCTTGTGTGAAACACTGTCCACCCCTGTAAAATTCACTATAAAAGTTGGGCTATTCGGGCAATAAAATGGTGAAGCATGATCTGACTCTGCTGGTGTCTGTCGTGCTTTCGGCCGTGCTTCGCAACAGTATATATCTCAATACTATTCATATTGGGTTGGATTGAATCTATGTTCCTCAACAATGTTATCCATAATACAAAGTCCATCTTCAGAAAATATTGTCTAAAAGTAATGTAAAGAATCCAGGGCATTTTCCACTTCAAAATCTGGCCTTATTCCAGCTCTACATCATGGTGAGAACTGATCCTTATAAAACCATGTGTCCTTGTTCTGATAGGGACCATCCAGACTAGATGCAATGGCAGTCTCCAGCAAGAAACAAAACAAGTCACTTATGGACAAGATCCCTGACTGTTCTGCAACATGAAGTCTACGTGCGTCAAAAAAACAAAGAAACAAACAAACAAACAAAAAAAAAAACAGACCTTGGAGGAATTAGCTTTGACTTTTCCCATGAGTTATTTCATGCCTGTAAAAAAAAAAATAAATAAAATGCTATGTCTGTGCTTATACCACTTCAAGAGCTTGTTATCAAAAGAGCAATAGCTGTGTAAAGAACTTGTAAAGCAGATTGAACACTTGCAATCCACTCCCCATGATAATTTCACTTTTCTAGAAATAGAAGGTGACTTTCTGGAATATCAGTAGAAAAATCATGACAGACATCCAAAGATAAGTGTTTTTGTTTGTTTGTTTTTTAATATATATATACTTTTTTTTTTTTCTTAATCTCTAATTATAATCACTGAAATGTATACACATGGACTAGTCACAGTAAGTTTTGTCCTTATCACACATTATAAATTTACCATATGAGCTGTACTGTAGAAATCTTTTATTTCCACATCTTCCAACTCTTAGAGCTAAGAAGATAACAAGTATAATTGAACAAGACTCCAGCAGTGCTTTTATAGATGTTCTCTGCTTGGCTTTATATTTTTGTGGCATTATCATCAAAAAAGGACAGGCCGTTCTTGTTCTATCATGAGAGAAACCTGGATGTTTAGCTGTTTAGAAACCTTTCTAAGACCCAAGTTTTCCAAATTCACAATTATTTTATTTCTAAGTTCATAATGGAATTTGTATGCACTCTAGCAATAGGGTACTCTTGTTCACTGAGAGGTTGCTGCTTTGTTCTTCCCTTGGGCTCTCTCACAAAGCTCTTGACTCCATGCAGCTGGCTTGCTGAGAGCTGAATAAACCAACACTGCAGAACATAGAATTTTGCTGGTAGTTTTTATTTAAACAAAAGAATCATTATAGTGTCCTTATGCTAATTGTTACTCCCTGAGGATGATTCAACATGTGTCTTCGTACTCTGTTCACTACATAGGGGTAGACAGTGTTCAGTTACATATGGACTGAAGTAATTTATATTATTCCAGTTTTAGATCAATATAATTGAAATCAGAATCCAGCATATTATCTTTAAAAAAGACTATTTTTTATTGAATATAAGAAAAAAGATTATTGGACATAGAATTGCAAATGTGAAATCAGATCCTCAGTTAACATAAAACAGCACAGCTCCATAGAATTAAACTGAGTTACACAAATTAACCAGACCTGAGGGCTGTCAAATCTGCTGTTATAATTAGGATTGTAATCTCAAACCACAAGCAATATATTGTTCAAACAACAGGGAGCAGTAAGAAAGAAGTGTTGTATGTACATGTTTTAGGAAACCCTATGCAGAAACAGTCAAATATATTTGAATAAAGTATTGAACTGTAACTAAATTGTAACAGAACTGTAACAGAATTTGAATAAATATGAGAATAATTATTTAATTATCCTGCACATTTAATTATTGTTAAGAGAGTATTCACACAGATGATGTTAATCTTTTCACCTTTGCACTAAAATATTCTCCTGTACAGGCATTGGCAGGAAAATTGTCTTATAAGGACATAAAGTCATACTAAGATACATACTGAACAAAATGAAAATAAGAAATACACAATTTTACATAAAGTTATATGAATAACATTTTATGAAAAGGTTTACAGACATAATACTTTTAGATGTAGTAAGGAGAAGTGATTTTTCTATAGTTAGTTATAGAAATACAGTCTGGTTTTATTTACTTGCCAGGTTATAATAAAAATGAACTTCACAGGAGGACTGAAATTTCCCTTCCCTTTCCATTTTCCATGATCCTTTACTGATGGATCATGAAGCTAAAAAAAAATGAGGGGCGGAGGAGGGGAGGAATTGAGATATTTCAATACAACTTAAGAATCGGAATTAAACTTGTTAAAGAAAAAAAAAATGGAGAGAGAGAAGGAGAGAGAGAGAGAGAGAGAGAGAGAAAGAGAGAAAGAGAGAAAGAGAGAGAGAGAGAGAGAGAGAGAGAGAGAGAGAGAGAAAGAAAGAAAGAAAGAAAGAAAGAAAGAAAGAAAGAAAGAAAGAAAAAAAAAGAAAGAAAATATCTATTTTTGAGCAAGCTGGTGGCAGTTCTTTGCCCTGTTATGATAAACCAAAAGTGTAAAGACAAGTTAAAGTAGAGATGAATGTTACTCCACATTTTTTCCTTAAAGATCAGAAGTTCTTTTCAGCCTTTTTGTAATAAACCTGGGTTTAACTGTGAGATCAAGTAAAAGAGAGGCACTTTTACTTATAAAACTAAATGGCAATGTGCAAGGAGTGATCCTGTTAACTTACTACCAGTGACAGTAAGATCAATAAAAGCATTGCTCTCAGTAGTAGACTTGTGGAAAGTTTCTTCAGTTTATGAAGTTTCTTTAGTCTATGAGTAAACACACCACATGAACACTGATCTTAAGGATGGACAGAAATCGTATTTTACTTCACTGAAAGTTATCTTTCCAGCTCCTGTTTGTATTTAACAGTGAAGTTTTCAAAAAATCCTTCATTAACTATTCCTTCTCATTCTCTTGTACTAAGTGATTTGTGTACTTTCTATTACATAAGATATTATTAGATATCTAATATGATATGGTTATATGGTTATAAGATATGGTTAATAGCCATGTGAGTTCTTAACCTGGTCAGCACCTCTTAAAGCTTATTATATTCTCTACCTCCACAATATCCATTTGTGGAAAAAAAAAAAAATCCACAAATTAATTATACCTTTCATAAGTCTGTATAAGGCAGGTATCTCTCAAAGAGGTGAACACTACGCAGATATTACATTTCTCATTTAAAACATTATTCCTTTCAGCAAGTTGTCACAAACCTTGCAATTATTATTGCCTTCTCTATCAGTGACAAATTCCTCACAGAAGGCATCTGACTGAAAAAGTATATAATGTTCTTTTGCTGTTGCTGTTCTAAATCTGCAGAAGACTCATAAAAGCCAGGAGACAACACACCCACCAAGAACTACTAATAAAGGCTACTTCTGTGGTTTGCTACAAAGAGACTCTCACATACATTTTTGAAAACCTGAAAAGAATGAGATGAGAACAAAGTACAGTGTTGGCACGCAGTCTGCAAACAACTATACAGACATAGAAGTGATCATGAAGTGATCATAGTAAGACCTGAGGTTCATATCATCCTCCAAAACTCTCCACAGTAGTTTGAAGTACCATTTTTATCCCTATACTAGCTCCATTTTTAGGGCTTATATTATGCATATTGATACCTATGTGATACATGGCTTTTGGGTAAGGGACAGGTGAAGTTTATATTTAGTCTCACAGATCCAAAACTATTTTTCTGAGATACATCTGAAATGTTGCCTAAGAAAGACAACGTTACTCTCTGTGGAATGCAAAGTATGCGATAAACATTAATTTTGAGTGAAATCCTACTACATTCAAACATTCTACATCTAAAAATGGAGATTAATGAAGAAAGTGGAATTTTAATGCCATTTGCCGAGGCGATCGGCTCCGGGGCAGACGCGTTCTGCAGCGGAGCGGGGGATTGGGCCAGGCAGGGCTAATTCTTCCGGCGTCGAGCCTACTTGAGGGAGCCCGGCAGCCCTCGTGAGGGAGGCTGACAAGGCGAAGACGGAGCCAGCAGTGCCCCCTCCCCGGCCGTTCAAAAAGCAGCCCCTAGGGAGCGCGAGCAACCAGGAGCACAGCAACCAGGGCGGGCAAACAGGGCGTGGCGCATCAGAAGGGAGTGGCGCGGCAGTTAGCGCGGCAGTTCGCGCAGGCAGGGAGAGCAGGAAGGGCAGAGTGTTCCCCTCTGCCCACACGAACACCTCCTAACGACAGCCCTTAGGTAGGTGATAATGGTCTCCACCAGGCATGGTGTGCTCTCCAGGAAGTCGGTACACACCCAGACCGACTACCCGTTAAAAAATGCAGCAGTTCAGGTCACCGGATGCACAGAGTGTCTGAGCCTGTTGCTGCAGGCAGAGAAATTGCGAGTGTGAGGTGTGAGCAGGTGGATGACCTGATCCGCATGGTGGCAGAGCTCAAGGAGGAGGTGGAGAGGTTGAGGGATATCAGGGAGTGTGAGCGGGAGATAGACTGGTGGAGTAACTCCCTGCAGGGCCTCAAGGAGAAGTACCGGGGTGAGACACCTCAAATGGGGGTGGACCCCCTGCCCTGTTGCTGTCGGGCAGAGGGAGGGGATCTGGGAGTTGAGGAGGAATGGAAACAGGTCCCTGCCCGACATCGCAGGCAATGCCCTCCCCTTCCGGCCTCACCTTCCCAGGTGCCCTTATGCAACAGGTTTGAGGCCCTGGAGCTCGACAGACCAGTAGCTGAGGAAGAGGTAGCAAGTGTTCCCAGGAGGATGCCTAGGGCGAGGAGGTTGACTCCACGCCTCAGGACTGCCTCCATCAAGAAAGACAGGAGGGTTATTGTTGTTGGAGACTCTATTCTTAGGGGAACAGAGGGCCCTATTTGTCAGCCTGACCCTACCCGTAGGGAAGTCTGCTGCCTCCCTGGGGCCAGGGTCAGGGACGTTGCCAGGAAGCTTCCCAACCTGGTACGCCCCTCTGATTATTATCCTCTTTTGATAGTCCAGGCGGGCAGTGACAACATTGAAGACAGAAGCCTGAAGGCTATCAAAAGAGACTTTAGGGGGCTGGGACGGTTAGTGGATGGAGCGGGAGTGCAGGTGGTGTTTTCATCCATCCCTACGGTGGCAGGGAGGGGTACAGAGAGGACACGGAAAGCCCACCTGTTAAACACGTGGCTCTGGGGCAGGTGCCAACGCAGAAATCTTGGGTTTTTCCACCATGGGGCACTTTACTCAGCTCCTGGCCTGATGGCCGCAGACGGGTCCCTATCCTTTAGGGGAAAAAGGATCCCGGGCCAGGAGCTGGCAGGGTTCATTGATAGGGCTTTAAACTAGGTAAGAAGGGGGATGGGGGTGAAGCAAGGATTGTTGGAGCTGTGCCTGGGGGAACAATGGCAAGGCCAGGGAATAAGGTAATGGCCCAGCTGAAGTGCATCTACACCAATGCATGCAGCATGGGTAACAAACAGGAGGAGCTGGAAGCCATCGTGCAGCAGGCAGGCTACGACTTGGTTGCCATCACGGAAACGTGGTGGGACCAGTCTCATGACTGGAGTGCTGCAATGCCTGGCTATAAGCTCTTCAGAAGGGACAGGCAGCACAGAAGGGGTGGTGGTGTGGCTCTCTATATTAGAGAGTCTTTCGAGGTTGTAGAACTCAAGGCTGGGAATGATAAGGTCGAGTCCCTACGGGTTAGGATCAGCGGGAAGGCCAACAAGGCAAGCATCCTGGTGGGGTCTGTTATAGACCGCCGAACCAGGATGAGGAGGCAGACGAGGAGTTCTACAGGCAGTTGGCAGAAGTTGCGAAATCATCAGCGCTTGTTCTCGTGGGAGACTTCAACTTCCCAGACATATCCTGGAAGCAAAACACAGTCCAGAGAAAGCAGTCTAGGAGGTTTGTGAATAGTGTGGAAGATAGCTTCCTCATACAGCTGGTTAATGAGCCTACCAGGGAGGTGCCCCGCTAGACCTTCTGTTCACAAACAGAGGACTGGTGGGAGATGTGGTGGCCGGGAGCTCTTTTGGGCAGAGTGACCACAAAATGTTAGAGTTCTCTATTTTGGCGAAGTCAGGAGGGGGATCAGTAAAACCGCAGTCTTGGACTTCCGTAGGGCTGACTTTGAGCTGTTCAGTACACTGGTTGGCAGAGTCCCTTGGGAGGTGGTTCTAAAGGCCGGGGGAACCCCGAAAGGCTGGGCACTTTCAAGAAGGAAATCTTAATGGTTCAGGAGTGATCTGTCCCCACGTGCCCAAAGACGAGCTGGCACGATGAAGACCGGCCTCACTGAATAGAATTGTGGCTTGAGCTTAGGAGAAAAAAGAGGGTTTATAATCTTTGGAAAAGAGGGCGGGCCACTGAGGAGGACTATAAGGCTGTTGTGAGGCTGTGCAGGGACAAAATTTGAAAGGCCAAAGCTCATCTGGAGCTCAATCTGGCTACTGCCGTTAAAGATAACAAAAAAAGTTTTTATAAATACATCAACACAAAAAGGAGGACTAAGGAAAATCTCCATCCTTTACTGGATGAGGGGGGAAACTAAGTTACAAGAGATGAGGAAAAGGCTTAATGTGCTTAATGTCTTTTTTGCCACAGTCTTTAGCGGCAAAAACAGTTGCTCTCTGGATACCCAGTACCCTGAGCTGGTGGAAGGGGATGGGGAGCAGAATGTGGCCCTCATAATCCACCAGGAAATGTTTGGTGACCTGCTACAGCACTTCGGTGTACGCAAGTCAATGGGGACGGATGGCATCCACCCGAGGATACTGAGATAACTGGTGCAGGAGCTGGCCAAGCCACTTCTCATCATTTATCAGCAGTCCTGGATATCAGGGGAGGTCCCAGTTGACTGGCAGCTAGCAAACGTGATGCCCATCTATAAGAAAGGCCAGAGGGTAGACCCGGGCAACTATAGGCCTGTTAGCTTGACCTCAGTGCCAGTGAAGCTCATGGAGCAGATTATCTTGAGTGTCATCACGCAGCACTTGCAGATCAACCAGGTGATCAGGCCCTGCCTTTCGTAAACCCATCAGCATGGGTTTACGAAAGGCAGGTCTTGCTTGACAAATCTGATCTCCTTCTATGACAAAGTGACACACTGGGTGGACGAGGGAAAGGCTGTGGATGTGGTATACCTTGACTTCAGTAAAGCTTTTGACACCATTTCCCACAACATTCTCCTCAAGAAACTGGCTGCTTGTGGGTTGGACTGGTGCATGCTTCATTGGGTTAAAAACTGGTTATATACCCGGGCCCAAAGAGTTGTGGTGAATGGAGTCAAATCCAGTTGGAGGCCAGTCACTAGTGGCATCACCCAAGGCTCAGTACTGGGGCCACGCCTCTTTAATATCTTTATCAATGATCTGGACTAGGGCATTGAGTGCACCCTCAGTAAGCTTGGAGATGACACCAAGTTAGGTGCATGTGTCAATCTGCTCAATGGTAGGAAGGCTCTGCAGGAGGATCTGGATAGGCTGGACCAACGGGCTGAGGTCAACTGTATGAAGTTCAACAAGGCCAAGTGCTGGGTCCTGCACCTGGGGCGCGATAACCCCAAGCAGAGCTACAGGCTGGGAAATGAGTGGTTGGAAAGCTGCCTGGCAGAGAAGGACCTGGGAGTATTGGTGGATAGTTGGCTGAATATGAGGCAGCAGTGTGCTCAGGTGGCCAAGAAGGCCAACAGCATCCTTGCTTGTATCAGAAGCAGTGTGGCCAGCAGGGCTAGGGAAGTGATTATCCCCCTGTACTCAGCTCTGCAAAGGCCACACTTCAAGTACTGTGTTCAGTTTTGGGCCCCTCACTACGAGAAGGACATTGAGGTGCTCGAGCTAGTCCAAAGACAATGGCGACAAAGATGGTGAGGGGTCTGGAGAGCAAGTTTTATGAGAAGCAGCTGAGGGAGCTGGGCTTGTTCAGCCTGGAGAAACGGAGGCTCACGGGTGACCTTATTGCTCTCTACAGATACCTTAAAGGAGGCTGTAGTGAGGTGAGGGTTGGCCTGTTCTCCCAAGTGCCTGTTGACAGGACAAGGGGGAATGGTGTGAAGTTGTGCCAGGGGTGTTTTAAGTTGGATATTAGAAAAAACTTCTTTACTGAGATGGTTGTGAGGCATTGGAATGTTCTGCCCAGGGAAGTGGTGGAGTCACCATCCCTGGAGGACTTGGAAAGACATTTAGATGTAGAGCTTAATGATATGGTTTATTGGAGGACTTGTTCATGTTAGGTTAGAGTTTGGACTAGGTAGTTCTCTTCCAAACTAAACAATTCTGTGATTCTTTAAACATTCTCAGTAATTTTTCCCAGTATTTTTTCCAGATTTCGTAGGACTTAATTTCTTTAAGACCAGTCATAATCTTGCCCAGTCTTTATCTGCATGAAAGTTCTCTAAAAATTATAAACAATGAACCTAAAGGCCTCCAAAAGAAAAATATGGGCAGCAATACTTAAGTAATACTTTTTCTGCCATACAAGACTGTTCAGATTCAAAATTAAAGTATGGTTAACATTACTAACAGCAGCTCTAAATCTTATAGAATTAATATACAGATATGTTCATCCACCATGAGTGTGAAGAAGGGTTTGAGCCAATTCCAAGTGAAATAGTTTCAGTTATTTATGTGGTCTTGTTGTTCTATCAATATTCAAAGCTGAAGCCAAAGCATTGGAAATGTTACTTCTAGAAACAGCCCAGTTCTCTGTGCTATGCTTTGCACAGTGTAAAGGTAAACCAAATAAACAAAAACAACACAGCTGCTGCTCACCTTGCTTGATTTCTAAGTGTTTTGCTTTGCCCCGCCCGTATCCCAGGATATTGGTTGGGTTCCAGGTCAGCCTAAAGGTATATAAGACGCAGGTATCTGGTGGGAGATCTCTTCATGCCTGAGATACTCTTTTTTTTTTTTTTTTTTAAATAATCCCTCCCCATCTTTCCTGTAGGCCCCCTTTAGGTACTGGAAGACTGCTATAGCATCTCCCTGTAGCCTTCTAGCTTCAGGCATTGCCTGTCTAGCTGAGTTACTACCTTACCAAAATATTATGTACTTTGCTCAGAGATGTATGCCATTATAATTTAGACAATTTCTTAAAGATTTTTGCTCAGGAGTTGGCAGGGCTGATAGATAGGGCTTTAAATTAGAGTTGAAGGGGGAAGGGGATAAAACCAGGCATGCTGGCGATGAGCTAAGGGATGGTGTGCTAGAATCAGAGGGACTGTGTGCCGGTGAGGTCCTTTGGCTCCACAAGGTGCTGTGTGTAGGGATGCACATTTGAAGTGCTTCTACAAAAAACACACACAGGATGAGGAATAAAATGGATGAGCTAGAAGTCTTGGCCCAGTCCCACAGCTGTGACATCATTGGCATAAGCGAAACCTGGTGGGATGAGTCCTGTGGCTGGTGCACCGCAATAGATGGTTACAGGCTCTTCAGGAGGGACAGACAGGGTAGGAGAGGGGGCGGGGTGGCTATGTACATGAAGCATGGGCTGGACTGTATGGAACTTCAAGTTGGAGACGGCAAAGTTGGGATCCTCTGGGTAAGGATTAAGGGACAAACAAATAAAGGGGATGTTGTAGTGGGAGTCTATTACAAACCACCCAGCCAGGATGGGGCAACTCTGGCAATATGTACAGACTGGGCAACGAGACGCTGGAGAACGGCCCCGCAGAGAGGGATCTGGGGGTTGCGGTTGACAGCAAGTTGAATATGAGCCAGCACTGTGCCCTGGCAGCCAGGAGGGCCAACCATGTCCTGGGATGCATCAAGCACAGCATTGCTAGTCAGTCAAGGGAGGTGATTGTCCCGCTCTACTCTGCGTTGGTGTGGCTTCACCTCGAGTACTGTGTGCAGTTCTGCACACCACAGTACAAAAAGGACATTAAACTGTTGGAGAGTGTCTAGAAGAGGGCAATGAAGATGATGAAGGGCCTAGAGGGGAAGACATATCGGAAGGACCCACAGGAACGGTGTTAAGCTGAGGCAGGGGAAGTTTAGGCTTGACAGTAGGAAGAGGTTCTTCACCAAGGGGGTGGTTGCACACTGGAACAGGCTTCCCAGTGAAGTAGTCACTGCACCAAGGCTGTCTGAATTTAAGCGTTTGGACTGCGCTCTTAATCACAAGGTCTAAATTTTTGGGTAGGCGTTTGCGGTGCCAGGAGTTGGACTTGATAATCCTTATGGGTCCCTTCCAACTCAGGATATTCTATGATTCTATAATCTAGATACTTTCCCAATGACATCAACAAAGAAGTGTTAGTATTCCTGAGAATTTGCAGAGATGTAGCTACTCAAGAAAGATGCTTCAGATTCTTTTCAACTATGCAGTGGTTCTGTCTGCTAACTTAAACACTTATCTCTTTTAATAACTCTGTGGAAAACTAAATCAAATATAGCATGTGGATAGTCCTTGGTTCTATGCTTCAGTTGGTCTAAGTGGGTTGCATCTCAGGAGATTGTTATCACCATAAAGACATCTAATCATTGGTTAAAAATGTCCAGATTTTCCTTGCAACTAGGCATATGGAAGTAATAAAGCAGTGTTTGGTGTTTAAGCTAAATATTCAGCTGTGCTGGAAAATATGCATCACTGATTCCTGCTCTGAGCAATTTTAATCTCTTTCTCTCTAGATGGCTAGAGACTATGATTAACTAAAATATTCCTTCCTTTAGTAGTTGTTGTATTCCCAGCAAATACATATATTTAGCTATTTAGCTTTCTTTGAAACTAATAACTTCCCATTTGCTGGTTAAATGTTAGAGCAAAGCACCTTCAACACAAAAGCTGAAATCAGTTGTGTTACGTGGAAATTATTAATGTCTTTGAAGGGGCTTTAGTTCTGTTTCCCTGAACACAGATCAGTATTAATCTCCCAGGGTACAATCTCCTCATACCAATGAGGTAGTCATGAAACTACCAATGAGACTGGTTAGTCATGGGGAGAAAAGAAAAAAAAAAAAAAAAAAAAAAAGACTGCCATTTTGGCATTAGTTTGATTTGAAACACTTATTTCACAACATGAACCATGTGATAATAAATGCCATTCCTTCTCATCAGAAGAAGGACCTGGAGCAGAAAGTCCTGGCTTTTGGCTCTCCCATCAGTGTAGTGTTTGACGCTCATCTAGTCACTAGCAAGGCCAAGTGCAGTTATATTTTCTTAAGTACTAGAAGAAATTAATTAACTTGACCTCCACTGTAAATTCATGAAATGCAAATATTTCAATTTCAAATCTATTTTTGCACACTTTAATCACATACAGTTTGGAGTTTCCCTTTTTCCTCTTCCTTTTCCTATTCCCCTTCCTTTTCCTTTTCCATGGAGTCTTTGCCGCATATTTTGCTTTTAACATCTGCTTAAAACAAGCAAGTAAATTGATGTCACATTGTCTAGGTGTCACACAAATCTACCTTTAGCTAAATAGACCAGAAAAGAATGTGTATCATTACTAAGGATCCAAAGAAAACCAGCTTACTGACCAGCATGATGACAAATTGCATTTGTTAATGACTAATGCAAAGACATGTTCACTGAAAGAATAACTTAGCTCTATGTCGAACTTTTAGATTGGAACAACTTAAGAAAACTAATAATTAAAGCATATATCTATACAGGATATACAAAGATTAGCACGTTTGGCAAAATGGGAGATCCAACAGAATGTATAACTTCAAAAGAGACAACAGTGAAACTCACAAATATTTAAGAGGCCTAAAGTGACTAACTAAAATCTGTATGTTTTTTTTCACATACTAAACATGTACGTCATGGCATTCTGAAGCAGCGAATAAATGAGAATTTTGTTTTCTACTCAAACCATAAAAAAGAATTTAGGTTATGTATCTGGATATCTTGTTGTACAAAAAAGTCTTAAAGTGGGATAAAAATGAACACACTGGAGGGAAGAGATGCCATCCAGAAGGACCTGGACAGATTTGAGAGGTGCAAACCTCTGGAAGCTCAACACGGCCAAGCGTAATGACTTGCATCTGGACTGGGGCAATCCTAAGCACAAATGCACATTGGGTGGAAAATGGACTGAAAGCAGGCCTGATGAGAAAGATCTGGAGTGCTGGTTGACAAGAAGCTCAACATGAGCTGGCAGTGTGTTTTTTCAACCCAAAAAGCCAACCCAAAAAGACATCCTGGTCTTCATGAAAAGAAATGTGGCCAGCAGGTCGAGGGAGGTGATGCGCCCCCTCTGCTTTGCTCTTGTGAGACCCAACCTGGAGTACTGTGTTCAGCTGTGGAGCCTTCAACACAAGAAGGATGTGGAAATATTAGAATGAGTCCAGAGGAAGGCCGCAAAGATCACAGAATCATAGAATCATCTAGGTTGGAAGAGAACTCCAAGATCACCTAGTCCAACCTCTGACCTAACACTAACAAGTCCTCCACTAAACCATATCACCAAGCTCTACATTTAAACGCCTTTTAAAGACCTCCAGGGATGGTGACTCAACCACTTCCCTGGGCAGCCCATTCCAATGCCTAACAACCCTTTTGGTAAAGAAGTTTTTCCTAAAATGATCAAAGTGCTGGAATACCTCCCCTTTGAAGACAAGATGAGAGAGTTGGTGTTGTTCAGTTCAGAGTAGAGAAAGTCCTATGTCAGGGCAGTTGGAATTAGATAATCTTTAAAGTCCCTTCCAAACCAAATTATTCTATGATTCTATGAACCCAAAATACTCAAATTTTTAAATGATGCTACGCTGTAGTAGGTATATACATGTTATTATATATGCACATGATAATGTGCAGTTTACTGCAAATCTCAAGTACTTAAAATTGACAATTAATAAAAAGATTTTGAGTTTGATTCACTGTTTGAATGGGTCTTGAAGGAAAAGACCTTTTTATCCCTTCAATTTAGTGATCCTTAAAGAAGTTTAAATATATACTTTTTATATACTTTTTTTTTTTTTCTATTGCACTGAACGGTATATTAACATAAACTTCGAATGTTCAAAGTCACATTTTTTTGGGGGTGTAATTTTCTTATTGCTGGAGGGTGAATGGACTGTGATGAAGGTTAGAATACCCATTATTCCAATGTTCCTTGGAGGGAAAAGAGGGGGGAAATCAGACAAAGAAAGACCTAATATATCATATAAAAATCCAAGCTTCACTGGGAATATTCAGTGCAATATTCCTCTAATGAATAGTGATAAGCCATGTTAGAGATGTGAAATATTTGAATATTAAAGAAGAAATCTTTTTCTTTCATGAGAAATGTATAGTTTCTTATACATTTACACTTGCATTGGCATCATACTGTGAAGTCTATATCTTCCAATAATATTTTTAAGGGAAATTTCTTTAAGTCTCTCTTTGGAGAATAACATAACATGCTATTCTAACCTTCTCTAAGGCCATACACTGTCTCTTAAAGTTTGGATCTTTAGATGTTCTCCATTTAAAGGAAATGCTTTATAACCTTCAAATGATATGAATTTAGTAGGGGGTTTATTTTTGGTCCATAAGTACTATAAGAAAAATTACCAGTAGTAATTATATTAAAATGTTTAAAATATTGCTCACTTTTAAGACTACTGTAATCTCAATTTTGGAAGTTGTTAAGTAAAAGAATACAAAATATCATTTTACTTCATCAGTACAAAGAAATTAGCGGCTGGTATTTACTACCGTAGGACTGGAGGTTACATAAGTAGACAAAACCTGTGAGCATATATACTTATGAATAATAATAAATGAATTTATTGGGGAACAAATGTCTTAAAGTAAAAATTAAAAATCACTGACAAAGGGCAATGATAAATATTGTAAGATTTAGAGTTTAGCATGCATTTTCAGACTATTTAATTGTAGTACCACGTTACTTATTTTATATATATGCATATGAATATATATATATACACTTCTTTTTCCCCCAAACAATCAGTCAATTTCAATCAAAAAAAAAAAAAAAAATCAAACACTTTTCCTCTGATAAGGAATTTGTCTTTTAAGACTTGAAAAGTTATATAAGGATGCCTGTGTATTTACACAGATACATGTGTATTTTTGTATGTATACGCAAATGGATTTATATCAAACCAAAATAAAATCTTTAGGAAATGTTATATGAAAACAGGAACAAAGACATTGAAGAGTTTAAACAAACAATAGTACTGAAAAACAGTGGTTCCTGCTTAAAATAAATATATTTATTCATGAATAAACAGTTACAAAACAGTCTTCAGTTATCCAATTACAAAGATGAGATTCAATCTGAGACCAACTGTAGTGGGTTTACGTGGCAAAGTTTTGGTAGCAGGGTGCCACAGCGGTGGCTTCAGCAAGAGTCCAGAAGCTGTCCCACGTTAGATAAGGGCCAGTTTCATCTGGCTCCAAAGGGACCTGCCACTGCCCAGAGCTGAGACAATAAGTAATGTTGTTTGCATCTCTGTGAGAGCAGATTTAAGAAAGGGAAAAAGAATATGCTGCAAAACAGCAGCTGGAAGAATGAGGAGTGAGAAATAGCCCTGCAGACACCAAGGTCAGTGCAGAAAGAGGGGGAGGAGGTGCTCTGGGCACCAGAGCAGAAGTTCCCCTGTGGCCTGTGGAGAGGCTCCTGGTGGATCAGGCTGTCCTCCTGCAGCCCATGGGTCACACATGGAGCAGATCTTCACACTGGAGCCCATGGAGGAGCCCCAGTGGAGCAGGTGGATGTGGCCTGGAGGAGGCTGCGGCCCATGGAGAGCCCCTGCAGGAGTAGGCCCTGGGCCAGAGCTGCAGCCTGTGGGGAGAAGCCCATGCAGGAGCAGTGGGTCTGGGGCTGCTGCCCATGGGGGACCTGTGCCAGAGCAGTTTGCTCCCGAAAGATGGACCCTGTGTTGTTGGAGCAATTCTTGGAGAGCTGCTGCCAGTGGGAAGCCTGCTCAGGATCAGTTTGTGAAGGACAGCATCCCATGGGAGGGACCCCCTATGGAGCAGGGGCAAAGAGTGACTGTGAAGAAGCCATGGACATGAAGCATCAGGGACTAACTGCAGCCCCTATTCCCCATTTTCCCGCACAGCTTGGAGGGTGGAAGTGGAAGAAGGTGGATGGGGGAAAGGTGCTTTTAGTTTCTTTACTTTGTCTGTCACTTATCTAGCTTGGTAGTAGTAAGCAATCAGTTTTACTAATCTCCCTACTCTGAGTTTGTTTTTCCCATCATAGTAACTATAGAGTGATCTCCATGTCCTTATCTCAACCCTGGAGCCTTTGGCATCATACTTTCTCCCCCTTTCCCTTTGAGGAGGGGGAGTGAGAGATTGATTGTGGTGGAGCTCGGCTGCCCACCTGAGTGAAACCATCACACCACGACAAATTTAGATGTCTAGATCTACTCGGATCCAATCATCTCAACGTCTCTCATTATTAACAGAGGCTAACTCATGATCCAGTGTTCCAGTAAGTGTTCTGCCCTCCTCCCCCGCCCATGACATTTCAGTTGTCTTAACATGTCTCTCCAGGTCTTTAGTGGTCAATTCAGAAAGACACATATTTCCCATAACTTCCTGCTCTAAACTATTAGGTATGTATTGAACTATAATTATTGAAGAAATAAAACAACAAAATACCAACAATATGTATTAAATATTATGGCAGCCTTTCTTCCTGGAAGGAGGGGACAGAATGTCTGATAGAAATAAGGCTAGTAAAGAGTTTGAATGCATTAGGAAATGAATAAAACTGTGAATTACATAGGAAAAATATCAAATGACAGCCAAATTTCCCGATGACAAGTGAAAATGATAGATACTTCTATTTTACGTTTTGTAAGTAAGAAGTTGTATAAAAGAAGATGATTAAATAATTTAATCTTTATCAATACTTAAAATAATAATAATTACTAGTGAAATGTGTTTTCCACAATACCTTAAAACACTAACATTAAAGGAATTCCCTAAATATAAATATATGTATATATATATTTTTTTTTTTGTGCCAATATTCCAAAATGGGAAGAAGACAAATTAGAGGTATGTTTCATAATTTGAACTTATCCTGGAAAGAGAGTAAAAAAAAAAAAAAAAAAAAGTAATTTAATAGAGCATGTTAATTAATAGAGTAAATGAATATTTAAGCCTTTGTAGAACAAGTGTAATGATACCTTGGGGGCAATATCACATACACATTTATGGAAAAGAAAAAGGTTAATTTTTCATTCAATACAGTTACTTTGGATGTTCTTATATTTTTTCATGCCCAAAATTTTAAGACAGCCCATTTGTATTTTCAAGGTAGGAATAGAGCAGTTTCTCTTATTTAGTTTATGTTATCAGCAAAAAGGAGTTGTTTTGTTTTTTTGTTTGTTTGTTTAATAACTGCACTGCACTACCTGTTTTATTACCTTTTTAGTGCTTCCATTAATATGATTAAGTTCCTCTGTTTCTGCTTCATGTGCTTCAGTTTACTTCTTTGTCTTATTGGCATTACTAGCATTTAATGGCTTCCTGTGGATCTGGAAGACATCCTGTGGATGTTTACACAATATTAACTTAATTACATATCTACCTCTGTTTGCTGTAGTTGTTGTATCTTTAATTGCTCATGACTTTGTTGGAGAGCTCAAATTATTCCAGTCACACCTTGAATGCTTCTTTTTTTTTTATATTTAAAATTTTGAGGATTTTAAAACTACTACTTGCATATGATTGGAGTTGTTTTATCAGTAAAAAGGAACTTTTAATTTGCAAATATGTCAAACATATTAGCTAATATAGTATACCTTAAAATAACATACAAAATCAACAAAATCACAGAATCACAGTCAGTGAAGTTGGAAGGGTCCTCTTGAGATCATCTATTCCTCCCTTATTACTCAAGAAGGGTCAGCTAGAGCAGGTTGCTTATGGCTGTACCCAGTAATGTTTTGAATATCTCCAAGGATGGAGACTCCAACATTTCCAAGAAACCGGTGTTAGAACAAACAGATTAAAAATGTGCTTGTGTTAAGATGGAATTTCCAGTATTTCAGTTTTCAGTAGGCACCACTAAGAATAATAGAATATCCTGAGTTGGAAGGGACCCATAAGTATTATCAAGTCCAACTCCTGGCACCGCACACGCCTACCCAAAAATTTAGACCTTGTGACTAAGAGCGCAGTCCAAACACTTCTTAAATTCAGACAGCCTTGGTGCAGTGACTACTTTACTGGGAAGCCTGTTCCAGTGTACAACCACCCCCTTGGTGAAGAACCTCTTCCTACTGTCAAGCCTAAACTTCCCCTGCCTCAGCTTAACACCGTTCCTGTGGGTCCTTCCGATATGTCTTCCCCTCTAGGCCCTTCAACATCTTCATTGCCCTCTTCTAGACACTCTCCAACAGTTTAATGTCCTTTTTGTACTGTGGTGTGCAGAACTGCACACAGTACTCGAGGTGAAGCCACACCAACGCAGAGTAGAGCGGGACAATCACCTCCCTTGACTGACTAGCAATGCTGTGCTTGATGCATCCCAGGACATGGTTGGCCCTCCCGGCTGCCAGGGCACAGTGCTGGCTCATATTCAACTTGCTGTCAACCGCAACCCCCAGATCCCTCTCTGCGGGGCCGCTCTCCAGCATCTCGTTGCCCAGTCTGTACATATTGCCAGAGTTGCCCCATCCCAGGTGCAGGACCTGGCACTTACCTTTGTTAAACTTCATGTGGTTGGTGATCACCCAGCTCTCCAATCTGTCCAGATCTCTCTGTAAGGCCTTTCCACCCTCATCAGAGTCCACGACTCCTCCAAGTTTGGTGTCTTCAGCAAATTTGCTCAGAACACCTTATAGTCCTACATCCAAATCATTTAGAAAGACATTGAAGAGGACTGGTCCTAAAATGGAGCCTTGAGAGACCCCACTGGTGACCATCCGCCAGCCAGATGTGGCCCCATTTACCACAACCCTTTGAGCCCTGCCCATTAGCCAACTGCTCACCCATTGTATGATGTTTTTGTTTAGCTGTATGCTGGACATTTTGTCCAGTAGTATCCTATGGGAAACCACGTCAAAAGCTTTGCTGAAGTCCAAAAAGATCATATCAGCTGGTTTCCCTTGATCAACTAGATGGGTGATCTTATCATAAAAGGAAATCAAATTTGTTAGGCAGGACCTACCCCTCATGAACCCATGCTGGCTGGGACCAATGACTGCATTGTCCCCCAGGTGTGCTTCAGTAACTTCAAGGATCATCTTCTCCATAATTTTACCAGGCACTGACGTGACATTGACAGGCCTGTAATTGCTAGCGTTTTCTTTCTTACCCTTCTTGAAAATTGTCCAAGCATTTGCCAGCTTCCAGTCTACTGGAACCCTCTCCAGATTCCCAAGATCGTTGAAAAATAATTGAGAGAGGTCCTGCGATGACATCAGCCAGCTCTTTAAGCACCCTGGGATGAATCCCATCAGGACCCATGGACTTGTACGGATCCAGGTGAAGCAACTCCCACACTCATTCAGGGTTGGTTGGGAGTTTGTCATTCCCACCATCATGGTCCTCCAGCCCAGGGCACCCTCAGTCCCGAAGCCCATCATCAGTGTTGAAGACAAAGGCGAAGAAGGCATTAAATGTCTCTGCCTTGCCTATGTCATTGTCTGTGAGGAGACTTTCCCCATCAAATAGCAGACCTATGTTTTCTTTGGTCCTTCTTTTTCTGTTCACATATCTTAAAAAAACTTTTTTATTGTTTCCCACAGACATGGCCAGCTTCAGCTCTAGCTGGGCTTTGGCCACACGAATTTTCTCCCTACAAACACAAACAGCATCCCTGTATTCCTTCCACATCACCTGACCCTCCTTCCAGCAGAAGAAGTACACTTTCTTTTTCCATCTAAGTTCCAGTAGAAGATCCCTAGTCAGCCAGGCCGGCCTTCTGCCCCACTTGCCTGACTTCCGATATTTTGGAATTGCCTGATCTTGTGCTTTTAGGAGGCAGTGTTTAAAGACTGACCAGCACTGATGGATGCCAATGCCTTCAAAAGCAGTTTCCCAGGGGGCCTTGCTGACTAGTTCCCTGAGCAGCCTGAAGTCTGCTTTCCCCGTATCCAGGGCTGAAGTTTTGGTGGCAGTTTTCATTCTGTCGCCATAAATTCTAAACTCAACCACTTCATGGTCACTATGACCGAGATGTCTGCCAATTGCAACGTCTCCCACAAGACCCTCTCTGTTCTCCAGCAACAGATCTAGGAGGACACCTTTCCTAGTTGGCTCCCTTAGCACCTGCACCAAGAAGTTATCATCTAGGTACTTTACGAACCCCCTGGACTTGCTCTTGTCAGCCCTGTGATGATCCCAGTTGATGTCTGGCAAGTTGAAATGCCCCATAAGGTCAAGGGGAATTGATCTCGAGGCATCTTGTAGTTCTGCAAAGCATAATTCATCAGCATTGTCATCCTGGCTGGGTGGTCTGTAATAGACTCCCACTACAACATCCCCTTTATTTGTTTGTCCCTTAATCCTTACCCAGAGGATCCCAACTTTGCCGTCTCCAACTTGAAGTTCCATACAGTCCAGCCCATGCTTCATGTACATAGCCACCCCGCCCCTTCTCCTACCCTGTCTGTCCCTCCTGAAGAGCCTGTAACCATCTATTGCGGTGCACCAGCCACAGGACTCATCCCACCAGGTTTCGCTTATGCCAATGATGTCACAGCTGTGGGACTGGGCCAAGACTTCTAGCTCATCCATTTTATTCCTCATCCTGTGTGTGTTTTTTGTAGAAGCACTTCAAATGTGCATCCCTACACACAGCACCTTGTGGAGCCAAAGGGCCTCACCGGCACACAGTCCCTCTGATTCTAGCACACCATCCCTTAGCTCATCGCCAGCATGCCTGGTTTAATCCCCTTCCCCCTTCAACTCTAATTTAAAGCCCTATCTATCAGCCCTGCCAACTCCTGAGCAAAAATCCTTAAGAAATTGTCTAAATTATAATGGCATACATCTCTGAGCAAAGTACATAATATTTTGGTAAGGTAGTAACTCAGCTAGACAGGCAATGCCTGAAGCTAGAAGGCTACAGGGAGATGCTATAGCAGTCTTCCAGTACCTAAAGGGGGCCTACAGGAAAGATGGGGAGGGATTATTTATCAGGCAGTGTAGTGATACAACAAGGGGTAATGGCTTTAAACTTAGAAAGTGTAGGTTTAGATTAGAGATTAGGAAAAAATATTTAATCAGAGGGTGGTGAGGCACTGGAACAGATCGCCCAGAGAAGTTGTGGTTGCCCCATCTCTGAAAGTGTTGAAGGCCTGGTTGGATGGGGCTTTGAGCAACCTGGTCGAACTCCCCTGCCCATAGACAGCTTGAAACTTTACCTTCCAATGCAAACTTATCTACGATTCTATGATTCTTTCTAGGTGTAGTAAAGTCATTGTCATTTCTATTTGCGGGACAGTTACAAATTACAGAAAGTTTTTATTAATGATAATAATAATAAAAAAGGCCTAATTGTACCATGTGATCATTCTTGTCCACATCTTCAGTTGGAAAATTTTTCTTATTGATAAACTGCAGTCTAAAGTATAGTGCACAGAAATTACCATTTTTCCACATTTGTTTGTTGGTACTCACAAATCCAGAATTGGTTTTGTCACCTTGACTAAATGTTGCGTGATTCAAACAACCTTTCCAAATAGTAAAAGGTGCTAATGCACACAAGCAGACACCTTTTGCTCATACATCCACATGTGATTTTTGTTTGTTTTTGTGTGTGCATTTTGAACTTGAAGTGTAATTACATTATAAAGTGACATCATACTTTAAATATAACAGCATACTTTGTAGTATTGAGCTCTCACATTGCAATGACAAGTAAACTAGACTCAGCAGAAAAAGCAATGCTACTAGAATAAATGGACATAAGTACTCTAGCTGTTTAGAACATGTAAATTCAATTCAATGTATGAAACAAAGTTCTGCTGTTTTATCTCTTTTCATTACTAACAGTAACCAACAGGGGGTATAGCAGTTTGCTACTTAATGAGTTATAAATGATCTAATTAAGTGTCTCCTAGCAATTGTCTTCACACTTCATTAGTAAGCTGGCTGTTTATTAAGCTAGGAAATGTTTTTTTCATTCTAATCATTCATTCAGTTTTAGTTACATTTATAAAGGCCTTCATGATATTGTTTAGGCCAACTAACTGGTAAAAATATTTTTCTGAAATTATATATTCTTTGATAACATACTTTTTTTTTTTCTTCTTATAGTATTGAATTAAATGTAGAAGATATACATACAGTATTTGTTTTATAGATTGTTTCACTCAGTGTTATTTTTTATTCTGCCAAATTCCTTTGTCTCTTTAACTTTAGAAAAATGAAGAAACATGCATTTCCTGTAAAATACTGTCATTGCCTTAATATATCAACTAACTAGGAACTAACCATCATAGGCTTGAGTGGACACGAGGAAATGTTATGTTAAGTGGAATTCAGATTAATAAAGTGAGAATATTTTGTTTTAATATATTGCTATGTTTACATTTTAAAACAGACATCAATGGACAAACTTAAAATATAGTTTGTGAATAATAAAGTAAGCAGCCACTCGAAACAGATACAGAGGGAAAGTATTATACAACGGCTGCCAATTCCTATAGATCAGGAGATTGCTCAGGAGGGCAGAAGAACAGCATTTAAATTGTATATAATCTACTTCAAAGGCTTCCTGTGTGAAACTTCTGTTTCCAAGATGTATGATTAATTTAGGAATCTATTTTGTCATGTAGAACCAATTAATAAAGTTTCTGATGTTTAGCAAATGCTTCAAGTCAAAGCCCATCTCAGCTGTGGTGTGGTTTTACCCTGACGGGCAGCCAAGCTCCACCAAAACTGCTCTCACTCCCACTCCTCAAAGAAAAGGAGGAGAAAATACAATGGAAAAGGCTCAAGGGTAAATAAGGACAGGGAGACCAGGAGATCTCTGAGCAATTACTGTCACAGGCAAAACAGACTCAACATAGGGTGAGTAATATAATTTATTGCCAATCACTAGCAGACAAGAAAAGCGAGAAACTAAAAGTAAACTAAAAATGCCTTCCTCTCCCCCTCACTCTCCATGTCCTCTCCCTCAAAGAGTGCAGGGAACTGGGGCCTTTGAAGTCCATGATGCTTCCTTTCTACTACTCCTTCATGGTCGCTTTCATCCCCTGCTCCAATGTGGGACCCCTCCCATGGGATGCCGTCCTTCCTGACATAATCCTTCATGGGCTTCCCACAGGCAGCAGCTATTGAAGAAATGCTCCCACGTGGGTCCATACGATGGGGTCCATCCTTCAGGAGCACACTTCCCCCAAAGGTGGCAGCTCCCGCCTGGTCACCTGCTCCTGCATGGGCTCCTCTCCACAGGCTGCAGCTCTGGGCTGGAGTCTGCTAGAGTGGAGGCTCTCTGTGGGCTTCAGCATCCTTCAGGGCAAATCCACCTGCTCAACTGTGAGATCCTCCACAGGTTGTAGGATGGAGATCTGCTCCATGTGGGACACATGGGCTGCAGTGGGACAGCCTGCTCCACCATGGGCCTCACCATAGGCTGGAGGGGAACTTCTGCTCCAGTGCCTGGAGCACCTTCTCCCCCTCCTTCTGCACATACTTCTGCGGGGCTGTTTCCCATTCCTCTCTCCCAGCTGCTGTTGCACAGCACTTTTTTTTTCCCCTTTCTTAAATGTGCTATCACAGAGGCACAAACAACATCACTCAGTGACTCAGCAGTGTGTCCCTTTTGGAGCTGGCCGGAGCTGGCTCATCTGACATGGGGCAGCTGCTGGACTCTGTTTGCAGAGGTCACCCCTGCAGCCCTTCTCCTTGCCATATAAACACAATACACCCATGTATCCTTGAATAATTAGAGTACCATTTTGCTGAATACAATACCATTGCGAGGTCAGTTGGAAGTTTGCTTTTTGCCTTTACTGAAGGATAAAGATCATAGGCTTGTCTCTCATTGTCCTTTGTGAATATCATAAAAAATAAATTTATTAAAATCTGTTTTTCTAAAAAGAGATTGTGGCTTCAAAACTTAGTGTTAAAGCCATCTGCAACATTTGAAACATTTTTTTTGGGGTAAAAGAAATTCTTTTTTATGTAATTATCAAATTGTCATTTTAATATCTTCATAAGCCCACATTTATGATGTGCAAACAGGCTGATATGATACTGGAAAACTACCAATTTTAAATGTCTACGTAACAAACCTTTGGAAATAATTGCCTTACATGAAGCCTTCTGGTAGAAAATAGAATTTGATGTGATGACAGATAAAAAAGTATATCTACCAGACATAGAAATAGATTCAGGAAAGAGAGAAAGAAACTTGTGATACCATAATATTACAAGCAGCAAATTGTTCCAGAAGGTAAGCTAAGCTAAAAGTGAATTAGGGACTCAGTAATAATGTGCTAAGGATACATACTCAGTAGGACTCAAGCTATGTACACCTATATTTTGCATTTAGTGTTTTTTTGTTTGTTTGTTTGTTTGTTTGTTTTATGTATTTTAGTAGCAAAACTACATATTATTTACTTTTTTTTTTTTTTTTTTCCTATGCTTGGTCAAATAGCAATATTTTCTTCTATGAAAAGCCATTACACAAAGTCCCTATGATGACAGATCTCTGAGTCAATGAGAGATTGTGATGGAAGACCAGCAGGAATTAACCTGCTTTCAATTAGGTACTGAAAATCGAATTAAGCACCTCTGTAAACATCTCCATTTACTCAGTTTTTATCCACTGTGTTTTGTCAACATTGTCATTCACTGTTTATGTCAGAAAATTCCATTTCTGCTTAGTTGTTGTTTTCTTTAACACTCTACTATTGGAAGTTTTAGACGGCAATAAAGTCTGCACTGCAGCCTTCACTTTTCAAGTTTGAACAAACACAGTCCTCTCAGCCTGTCCTTGTACATCATGGGTGCCAATCCCTTTAGAATTCTATGACCTTCTGCTGCACTAACCTCAGGTTGCCAGTGTCTTTTCTATACTGTGAAGCCCAGAATAGATACAATCTTCCAGATACAGTCTTAGGGAACCAAAGAGAAGGGAATAATCACTTCCCTTCATCTACTGGAGGAGTATTGAAGCATTAAAACTACTGCTCTGGTGAAATAGTTTTCTTAAACTGTGCAACATTTCTCCTTCAGATCCTGAATAAGCAGTCCACTTTCTGTTTACATCTTCTGGTTCTGCTGTGTCACCAAATGGGTCCTGGTTTCTTGTTTGCCTTCTGAGCTGATACGAATATCTAAACACAGGTGCTTGGGGTGTTCCTAAGTGAAAAGGAAAGCCACAGTTCTGGAATACATACACACTATACATAATCACAGACTCTTTAAAGAAATGGGAACTAAAAAGAATAGGAGAAGACAGGGATTTTCTTCTTTTCTTTCTGAATCTATCTTTCAGAAAGCCATCACATGAAAGAAAGGCATAACCAACTAATAAGTAAAGGTGGTACTAAAGCAAATCATCTACCACTACTATTACTACTACTACTAAACCAAAATACTATGAAATGTAAGGATAATCCTAATATTTCACAGTCATGGCATAACCAATATATTAGTGTAGAGGAAGTACAGGGGAATGATGTTTGCCAACTCTGTTGTATGTATTACAACAGAGAAGGTATACGGGAAGGTAGTCTATTCCAGACATGCAGTAGGAGACACTTTACTTTCTGTATTTGGCTTTTGTTGCTGTTACACCAAATAATTCAGTCTCTCAACTGGGTGTTGTATGCACTTGTGTAGAAACCAGTCCATGGTCAGTATTCACCAAATCAGATAGGTAGTACTAAGACATTGCACACATGGATCACAGAATAGGTTCAGCCATCCAGTTTCTTGGTACACAGTTCAGAATAATTGAGTAAGAAAAAAGATTCCAGAGAAGTGTTGTCTTTTGAAATTGCTGCATCTTTTCTTATGCTTACCATCAGCACAATGTCTAAACCATTCATCTCCAAATGTTACATATACCTATATCTTTGTCTGCTTGTTTAAGATGGGAGAATCCAGTTTTGAAGAATTCCTGGAAAAAATGATTAATACTTACTATTGAATGATACATATGGGATGAAATTCACCATTAAACAGAAGACCTGTGTATGCAATTATCTCTAAAAATCAGGACTGGCAAAGCTAGGCATATGCATCTACAATTCATTGGTCACATTTACAGTTTGATTTTTCTTTGAGTAAATATCTAATTTTTCTGTTTACAGTTCTTTTTTTTTTTTCTTTTTTTCTTTTTTTTCCACACATCAAATATTTCAAATTGCTATTATCAACAATTTCTGGTACCAATTTTGCAACATGCAGATTTTTCTTTAATATTTTCATGAGTTCTTCTAGACAGTGAATTGACTGTATTCTTTTCTTTTCTTTTTTTTTTTTTTTTTTTTTTTTTTTTGTTGCAATAGATCATATCTATTTTGTTGTCTTCACCTCTAATCTTTATTGCCAACATTTTCTTTTCCATCTTCCTCTCTCCCTCAGATAGTCTTTCTGGATTGTTATTCCTCAGCTGTACAGTTTGCATATTTCCAAAGACTAAATGACTAAATATCATTTTATTTCATGCCAATAATTCTAACCTATCTTGGTCTTGTTTTATTATTTCTTTATCCACAATGATATTTGCAAGACATTCTAATTTCATCTCATTTGAAAATTTAATTAGTGTGCCATTTACTCCCCCATTCAATGCAGAGACAGATAAAACTGGTCTAACATCAATCTTGACTACACCTCCTTGGCCACTGTAATTTAACATCGCTTTGCTGATTGTCCTTCAGCTAATTTTCCATCTGTGTAATAAAAATGTCGTTTAACCCGGCCTGCAGCTAAACACCACACAGCCGTTCACTCACCCTTCTGACTTCCTCTCTGGGATGGGGGAGAGAAATGGGAAAGTGAAGCCTCAGAGTTGAGGTAAAGACAGTTTATTAAGACAGGAAAATAATAATAATAATAACAATAATAATAATAACAATAATGATGATAATAGTAATACTACTAATAATGTGTGCAAACAAGTGATGCACAATGCAATTGCTCACCACCTGCTGACTGATGCCCAGCCTAACCCAGAGCAGTCCGGCCCCCCTCCCCCAGCTAACCACCCCTATATATTGTTCAGCATGATGTCAGATGGCATGGAATACCCCTTTGGCCAGTTTGGGTCAGCTGTCCTGGGTCTGTCCCCTCCCAGCTTCTTCTGCACCCCCAGCCTGCCCATTGGCAGGATGGAGAAAGAAGCTGAGAGGTCCTTGGCTTGGTGTAAGCACTTCTCTGCAACAATTAAAACATCGGGGTGTTATCAGCACTCTTCTCATCCTAAGCTAAAACATTGCATTCTACCAGCTACTAGGAAGAAAATTAACTTTGTTCTAACTGAAATCAGGACAAGAGTACATTTTAAAGCATGAAAATTTACAGACCTAATTTAAGTTTATTTCTAAGAAAACAGATGCCCTAAAATGGTGGAGGTTGTTGGAGACATTTTCATGATGCTAGCAGATACTACACAGGAAACCCATGATTTCCTTTAGCTTCAACCTGGAGACCAGAGGGGATACCCTGAAGTATTTACAGTGGCACCAAGAACCAATATTTAAAACTGAGCCACTCCTTCATTCTCCATATGTAGTCAGTAGAGTGTGTTCTTTGTATACAGTAAGGAGCTTGTCTTTCAAGCATATAAACATACTGTATTGTCTCCAAGAAGATACAGTCTTTCTCTTCAACTAATGAAAACTGACAATAGAGTTCATTTTAGCTAAAGTAATTATACAGAAGACAAATATCTGTGGCTCAGCTTAGTTGCTCACACAGAGGCATTGAGTGATATTTGATATTCTGTAGGATATGTGAAACATCCTCACAAGGCTAACAGAAAAATGGAGGACATATAGGAGAGTCATGCTATTCTGGAACAGCTGGAATTCCTTAAACATCTAAAAAGCACTAGATGCCTATCTATACAAAATTGATTTAAGTCTCTATATTCTACTTAATATTTGAGTAGATTGCCACCTTGCTCTTCCCCTAATATTCTCTCCCTTTTTCTTCTAGCTTTAGTATATAACTCTGTGCTAAGATCCCTTCACCATTTACCTTGTACCTTTTAGTCTATACAGTCATATTACAATAATAATTTCTAGAGGATGATTAAGTAATGCTCCTTTTAATATTTGATAAATATTGCCTAATACATGCACAAAGCTTAACAAACATAGGCTTGCTACATCTACATCTATTGCAACCAACAATAGTACATTCATAAACAGAAGGTACCACTGGGGAGCTTGAGGGAATCCCAGTGAAAAAAGTAGTTATACTCAGGAGATAATAATGACACTCATATGCATATTCATTATCTTAATTTTCATCACTATTTAATGTGCAGAAGAGGATCCCTGGAGGATGCTTTTCTGATTATTCCATTGCTCTTCTTCTGGACTGGCCACTGAAAAGAAGTTTCCTTTATATTTTCCTTTCCTTCTCTGCTTTCTGCCTGTTAACTTTAAATTGATGTATCCCATCAGTTACAGACCCTATAAAGGGATGTTTCTTCATTTAAGATCATTTAAACTCTTCATGCAATAACTGTGCTATCACTCAGAGACCAGATGGAGTATAAAAACAAAAGAACAAGGGAAAAGGAAGTTGTCTCATCACTGAGCTGGTTTGATTAAAAAAAATAGAAATAAAAATAATCCGCTGGTGTGTAGAATCATAAAATCATATAATGGCTTGGAAGGGATTTTAAAGTTCTCCCCCCTTCTAGTTCTCCCCTCTTCTCCCTCTTCCTCCACCTCTGCAGTGCAGGGGGAGAATCATCTCCCTTAACATGCTGGCCATGCTATGTTTGATGCAGCCTAGAATATAGTTGGCTTGCTGGGCTACAAACACACACTGCCAGCTCATGTTGAGCTTCTCATCTACAAACACTCTAGTTACTTCTCTTTGAGCTGCTCTCAATCCATCCTCCATCTAGCTTGTATTTGTGCTTAGGATTGCCCCAGCCTAGATGCAGGACCTTGTACTTGACATTGTTGAACTTCATGATGTTCACACAGACCCACTTTTCAAGCCTGTCAAGTACAGAAACAAAAATAAAGAACAAAAACAAACAAACAAACAAACAAAAACTTTATTTATTTTCCAAACATAGCCTTTTTTTCAGTGGAAAGAGGAAAGACAAATAGTCAAACTCTGAGGTAAACAGGAGTTTCACAGTAAACTATGTGTGTCACAAAATCTTTCTGAACAAATTGTCTGCCTGTGGGTTGAACAGGTTCACTCTAAGCTGTGTGATGGACTGGCTGAATAGCAGAGCTCAAAAAGCCATAGTGAATAGGACTACATCTGACTGGTGGCCAGTCACTGGTGCGGTTCACCCAGGCTCCATTCTAGGGCCTATCCTGTTCAACATTTTCATCAGTGATCTGGATGCAGGAATAGAATTCATGTTCAGAAAGTTTGCTGATGATATCAAACTAGAAGATGCTCTTGACTCTCTGGAGGGGTAAGAGGCCTTGAAGACGGATGTAGATTGGAGCTGTGGACAATCAGCAATGACACAAAAATCAATAACATTAAATGGTGTGGTTTGTTTGTTTGTTTTCTTTTTTTTTTTTAATTATTGTAACAGGCAAAACAGACTCGGCATAAGGATATAGTAAGATTTATTGCCTATTACTAACAAGCTAGAGAAGTGAGAAACAAAGGAAAGAAACCAAAAAGCACCTTCCCCCCCTTCCACCCTCTTCCACCTCCTCCCCCCGAGCAGCGCAGGGGAACGGGGGAATGGGGGTTATGGTCAGTCTACAGCACTTCTTCTCTGCCGCTCCTTCTCAGTCACTCTCGTCCCCTGTGCTGTGGGGTCCCACCCACGGGATGCAGTCCTTGATGAACTGATCCGGCGTGGGCTTCCCACAGGCAGCAGCTCTTCCAGAGCTGCTCCAGATATGGGTCCATGCCACGGGGTCCATCCCTCAGGAGAAAACTGCTCCAACCTGGCTCCCCCATGGGCAGCAGCTCCTGCCAGGTCACCTGCTCCGGCGCGGGCTCCTCTCCATGGGCTGCAGGTCTGGCCCAGAATCTGCTCCGGCAGGGGTCTTCCACAGGCGGCAGCCTCTGTCGGTGCAGGGCCACCTGCTCCACCATGGTCTCCTCCACTGGCTGCAGCGTGGAACCCTGCTCCACTGTGGTACTCCATGGGCTGCAGGGGGACATCCTGCTTCACCATGGTCCTCACCACAGGCCGCAGGGGACTTCTGCTCCGGCGCCTGGAGCACCTCTCCCCCTCCTTCTGCACTGACCTTGGCACCTGCAAGGCCGTTCCTCACTGCTCTCTCCCTCCCAGCTGCTGTGTGGCGCAGCAATTTTTTCCCTGTCTTAAATATGTTCTCACAGAGGTGCAAAACAACATCGCTTATTGGCTCAGCTCTGGAAAACAATGGGGTGCAAAACAACATCGCTTATTGGCGCAGCTCTGGAAAACAATGGGGCCGTTCCCAAACATGGGGCAGCTTCTAGATCTTTCTCACAGAAACCACCCCTATGGCCCCCTGCTACCAAAACTTTGCCACATAAACCTACTACAGACCCATGTTTGAGCAGTCTGCTCCTGATAGCTAGACAGTATGGTATGAACCTCTGTAGGAGCAGTTTTGCAGGAAGAGGGAAGCTTCTGTTTTAAGTCCAAATAGGATTAATTCAGGGAGGACTATATCCCACGGTAGGAACCCCACACTGGAACAGGGGAAGAGAGTGACCATGAAGGAACATCAGAGCCAAAGTGATATGGGCAGACTGCAGCCCCTCTTCCTCATTCCCCTGCACCATTTGGGGAGAATGTAGAAGAGGGTGGAGTGGGTGAATGTGTTTTTAGTTTGCTTTTAGTTCTCACTATTCTAGTCTATTATTAGTGATCAACAAATTACATTAATTTCCCAATGCCGAGTCTGTTTTACCTCTGATGGTGATTGGTGAGTGATCTTTCTGTCCTTACATCAAAGAATGAGTGTGTTTTCATCATATTTTCTCCTCCTTGCTCTTTTCATGATAGGGACTGAGAGACCCATGTGGTGAAGCTTAGCCATCTATCAGTGTGAAACCACCACAAAACAAACAAACAAGCAAACAAAACCAACAAGAAATTTCTTTCCAGTAGGTATTTTCACTCATGCGCTTTGTGAGCTGTGTGTTTGTTACCAGAGACAATTTGTTTATTTATTCTTTTTATTTTTTAATTAATTAATTATTTTTTATGATGTGCATTTTAAGTATGGGGTTAGAGAAAAGGCTTTTAAAATATTGGCACAGTTTGAAAGCGGAGGCCTTAGTACCATAGACAAGTCAGTGATGGCAAAGTATTAAAAAATTCCAGCTGCGCGAATAGTCCTCATCTGCCTCAGTGAGGAGCAGTCTAATCTGGCCACATCAGCCTTGGTGGCTAAGAGCATCAATAGCCATAATCATATTATTGCTTCTGACAGATAAAGCAAAATTTGATTGTTAGGACTGACAACTGCTTTGAATATGTAGATGTAATGACTTATAACAAACAGAATAGCAATTAACAGTATGATGTTAATATTAGTTAAGTGTTATGAAATTGAACTTTGTTGGTCTTCTAAACAATTTTATTACATGTATTTCTAATACCCTGATAGTTAGATGCATAGACACTCATCTGTAACAGATGTCTTCAGAAAAGGTTCTTTCTGCAGAAAAACATGAGGCTCAGCTTCTTATATGTTATAAATGGCTCAGTCTTCAAAATAGGATTGTAATCAAAGTTTACAATTTATTAAAGGAATAGAGGTAAACAAACAGTGCTAGGTGCACCGGGAGTCTCCGTTCCACCAGGACGCACACCAGTTACATCAAGTAGCTGATTTTTATGCTCCTAGACTAATACATATTCATTACTACTTCTAAAAAAAACTGTGTTATTATAATTAGCTTCCGGGATCCAGTCCCTCCTACTGGAGCATGCGCATCGGTCTCCGGTGGTGGTCCCTCTGGGGGTCTCTGGGGATCTTTCATGCTGAAGACTTGTAGGATTCCTCTCAGGTTTTTTTGTTTTTTTGTTTTTTTTCTTGTCCTTTCCCTTTGTACTCCTTGACAGTATGTGAAAAGCTTACACAGTGTCCCCTGCAAGTTTTGTCTCCTAGCCATCCTTCAGCTTCTTTTTTTCTTCCCCTTAATCTCCTGGCCACCTGGCCAGATATCAGGGGCTTGCATAGTGTCCCATTCTGAAGCCATAACAGTCACTAGTTGTTAGCAGTTGTTCTGAAACCCCCAGACATCAGAGACTTCAAAGAAAGAACATACAAACACAAATAGCTCTTTTATTGACACTTCACGAGTAGTTAAAACATTCCTCACAGGCCATTCACAGGGACAGTCACATCTATAGCAGTGCTAAATCAACCACAAAGAAGACAAAAAAGGCTGTAACTGTTAGAAATAAGAGTTCGGAATAACAAAAGCAAATACGCTCATGGATTTGAGGAATATTTCTGAAGATTTGATAATTTGACTATAATGAGGGGGAGACTGGGACACTGGGAGGAAAGGGAAGAAACCACATCTGTGGAAGAATTAAATTGCCAGTGCAGGACCCAAAGACAGACAGAACTGCTCTCTACTGACACAAATTCCTTTGCAAGGTACAAGAACTATATACATTAACCATTCTGTTTTTCTCAGACTTGTGGTTATACAAGGGTATGTAAGACAGAAGGTCACATTCATCATACCATGCAGCCCTAACACTGTTCCATACTGATACGAATCAGATGAACATATATAACATTATATGACGTCTGGTTTGAAGAATCGCTATTATTTACTTCTATCCAGAGCCCTCAAGGACAAACAAGGAACTCACCTGCCATCTGCCCCATTTCCCTATTTCCTGTGCACCTCTCTTGGTGGGAGTTGCCACTCACTATGATGGTGCTACTGGCTGGCTGGGAGAAACAGCTTGACAGACTTCTGGTTGGAGGAGCAATAGCTCTTTTGGCCATTTGTTGACACCTGCGACTCACCCCTGTGGGGCCCCAGAAGGCAGAATACATGGGCCTGGTGGGAAGAAATACATCTCCAAGAGCTCTTTCTGGGACCTCAGGCCAAGGGGGGCTGCACCTGCCATAAGCATCATACTCTTCCTGGCTGAGAGCCTTGGGGCACTGTTGAGTTTTGATCACATCCCTAAGCCCAGCAACCCTGATGATTGATGCTGTTGATCTTTGGAGAGTGTGGAAGAGTGACTTCAGCACTAGAAAAGAGGGCACTCAGAAGTGTGCACATGAAAGGTGGGTTGTGGTGGACTAACCTTGAATAAGGGCCGAGCTCCCGTGCAGCCACTTACTCTGCAGGACAGGAGAAAACAGGTTGAGATAAAGGCAGGGGTATTGTTTACCAGTTACCATCACAAGCAAAACTGACTTGATTTGGGAAAAAAATAATGTATAGTTTATAAATTAGGATAGAGATAAATACAAAAAAAAAAAAATAATAGAACCATACCTTTCCTGCCTCCTCTCTCAATAAGTAGTGGAAAGGTAATCTCAGCACCAGAGTAAAAGTGTAGATACACAGAGGTGTGCAGATAGGAAGTAGGAATAACAGTTTTATCTGTATTACTACTAAATATCTTGTGCATTCATTAGCTAATTTAGACTGGTAAAACATGAATTAGACTAATATTCAGTCTAACTTTCTACACACTGTGTGTTCCCTTCTGCCTGTAACAAGAATCTGAGGATGATACTCTGTTCCTCTTCTTGGAGTGGTTGAAATATTGCTACAGAGCATTATCAAAGGTTTGGTGACAGCGACCCATTCTCTAAATTGTCTCTCATTTTAACAAACAACTGTATGAGGAAAAACATCTGTATTCATAGAATTCAATCCCAGCCACATACCAGCATTTAGTCATCATGAACTAACGTGAGAGCAGTATACAGCTTCCCTTTCCAACAGGACCATTTTTTATGCAGTCTGAGAAGACAGTAGTGTAGTGTTAGCCGTCACTGAAGTTTTGTTAAAGAGACGTAAAGTTCTTGTAGCAAGTAATAATTGCATTTGTTTTCTGAAGTCTTTTTCCCACTTTTTATTTTCTCCCCCCAGATTATTAATGCTTACACTCACTTCACTAAGTAATCTGCGTTATCACTGATTAAATAAAATGGTCTTTTCAGGCATCAGCGTGCAGATCACTGAACACAATATACAATCAAATTATTGGAAAGAAAAACAGTGGTAGGTAAGTCTTTGTGTGAATTGCATTATGTCTGTGATAACAGGAATAATTCCTAGTCATCTGTGGTTTATTGCTTTTTAATAGCTATATAATAAAAAGGCAGTCTTAATCAACATTTAGCCTACTTATCTGTGTCAGTTTTTTAATATGGAATTTTATTTTCTAGACACTATTTTCATGTTTTCCAGGATCTCTTCACTTTATGAATTAATTCATATTTCACTGAATGAAGTAATTATATAATAACATATAATATCTAATATAAACACAAAAGAACAATAGTACAAGGTAATAATTTTGGTCAGCACCAAAACTTCAAAGAATTTAATTAAAGGAGGAATTTAAGCAAAAAGCATGTAATAGATTTTAGTCCAGTGCTATACTCTATCAAATGCTTGTCTAATACTTGACATATACCTATTTTCCCATGGTTTGGGAAAGCTATATTTATTCCCTAGTAATAATACCTTTAATATCCTAGAATTCACATTACTTTAATTTGATTATTCATTATCATCATGAATAATGTGTGTCTTAATGTGGTCTGCAGTTTTTACATACTTTCTTTATGTGGCTATGTTTGAGACTTCTATTGTTTAGTATGAAAAATTGTAATTTAAATGTTTTTAATAGAAAATTGTGAGGAATTCACTTTTATCTCCTTCTTAATTAGTCCTGAAATTGCCTTTTTTTTTTTAATGAGCTTTTGCAAGACTGAAAGGTGTTTGCTCAGTGCACACAGGGCAATCCCCATGTTATGATACAATTAGATCAGTATAAGTGCTATCATCTCTGAGGAATTCCGAACTAAAACAATTAAGGCCTGTTACAGGAAATACTGCTTGTAGCTGTCTTCTCTTATTGAGATAACTTCAGATGAGTTATCCTGGAAATGGAGTCAGATAATTTGTCTGATCTTACACAGATTTTCTGGTTGTATTTAATTTCATTTAATTTCAATTGATTAATTAGATAAGTTGTTATCAAATTGTTTTGGTTAATTTAACACTTGAACAATAATGAATGAGAAAAACATATTTTCTAGAGTCAATCCATACATATTTTTCTTTTAAAAGAACCACAAAGATGTTACCACCTTATTATGAAATTGAACTACAGATTGAGTCTTGTGTTCTCATTTTTTCTGTGGATGAACATGATTACCCAAGAATCTGTCAGAAGTAGCTTTTTTTTTAACAACTTGTTAATTGTCAAACTTATATCAGTTGCTTTCTATAGTGAATATTAGGCTACAAGACTTCATAGCTTTTGCTAGAAGGTTATGATTGACAAGTGGGATTAAATGACTAATTTAAAAATCTCATAGATATAAACTGCATTGATAGAAATAGATACATAGAATATTAACATTTAAACTACAAAACTAATACTATCAAGCATCACGTATTTGTTCTATTTCATGATGTGGACTTCGTGGGACTCCATACGTGCTATTAAGTCGTTTAAAACATATGAATTTAGAAGCTAATCCAAGTAGGTGTTACATTTTTTTTATTTATTTTTTTTTCCCATCTGCCCCGTTCATTAGTAGTTAGGAGAGTCTGACAGACAGGATACTGATAAAGGAATCCCTAGGGCAAAATATCTGCTTCTGATTGTCGTCTCTATTATTTCCTTTTGTAGGTTTAAAGAAATCATTTCAGCCTCCCTATATTGCTGAAATATCCTGTCTACAGAAGAAAGAAATGCAATTCCAAGGAGCTGGTTTATCAGAAGGCAAAACACATTCTTGGTATGAAAATAGCATAAAACCTAGAATTCAGTTTCAGGCTTATGTTCTCTAGTTTTCTCTAAAGTTTCCCATATTTGAAAATAGAGGTTTGGGAATTAAGGTATTTACACTTGGAGTTAGGATTCTTAACTTATTATTGAGAAGATTATCCTAGGTGCTATTGAAAGGCATTTAAAGAACAAAATTATTAGATGTAGTCAACATGGATTTATCAGGGAAAATGTTTGCCTTAGTAATTTGATCTTCTAGAATAAGTTCACCTGCTTAGTAGATGTAGGAAAGATAGTGGATGCAATCTTTCTGTTTAGTAAGGCTTCTGATACATGTCTCACAAAAATTTACTGAACAAATTGTCTGCCTGTGAGTTGAACAGGTTCACTCTAAGCTGTGTGATGGACTGGCTGAATAGCAGAGCTCAAAAAGCCATAGTGAATAGGACTACATCTGACTGGTGGCCAGTCACTGGTGCGGTTCACCCAGGCTCCATTCTAGGGCCTATCCTGTTTAACATTTTCATCAGTGATCTGGATGCAGGAATAGAATTCATGTTCAGAAAGTTTGCTGATGATATCAAACTAGAAGATGCTCTTGACTCTCTGGAGGGGTAAGAGGCCTTGAAGACGGATGTAGATTGGTGCTGTGGACAATAATAAAATAAAATAAATAAAATAAAATAAAATAAAATAAAATAAAATAAAATAAAATAAAATAAAATAAAATAAAATAAAATAAAATAAAATAAAATAAAATAAAATAAAATAAAATAAAATTTGTCCTGATAGCCTGCCAGTTAATAATTACCTTTCACAGGAATTAAAATGAACATATGCACTTGTAAGCATTGTATTTTCTAATGTCAGATATAGAAGAAAAGAAAAGCAAATTGCTAACATATCTGAATGATCAGAAGAATAGTCAGTCAATTAATTTCCTTTGCTGCATTCATAGATTTTTCTTCTTAGGCATATGAACTGAACTTTCTGTACATGCCCAGTTGCAACTTCAATGTAATCCTCATTCTTGTTTTGTTTTGTTTTGTTTTGTTTTGTTTTGTTTTTAACTCATTTTAAACATATGAAGGTTTGAAACTCACTGATTTTCTCTACAGGATAAACCAGAGAGAATATAAAAAACATGAGTATTATCTCCTAACAAAACCTTAAAAATATTAGATGTCATACTTTCTAGATACATTCTTTACATCTATAAAAAATCTATTTCTATTTGTTCTTTATAAATACAAATGCTGTCATTTTCCATAATGCAGTCACCATACACACTTTGTGCATTGTATGACATCTATTTTGGTAAGATGGTTAAATGCAGGAAGACAAGGCAAGGTGAGGTGAAGCTAGGCAAGGCAAGGGAAGAAGGCAAGGCAAGGGCAAGGCAAGGCAAGGGGAAAGGCAAAGGGAAGGGGAAAGGGGGAAGGGAAGGGAAGGGAAGGGAAGGGAAGGGAAGGGAAGGGAAGGGAAGGGAAGGGAAGGGAAGGGAAGGGAAGGGAAGGGAAGGGAAGGGAAGGGAAGGGAAGGGAAGGGAAGGGAAGGGAAGGGAAGGGAAGGGAAGGGAAGGGAAGGGAACGAGGAAGGGGAAGGGGAAGGGGAAGGGGAAGGAGAAGGGGAAGGGGAAGGGGAAGGGGAAGGGGAAGGAGAAGGGGAAGGGGAAGGGGAAGGGGAAGGGGAAGGGGAAGGGGAAGGGGAAGGGGAAGGGGAAGGGGAAGGGGAAGGGGAAGGGGAAGGGGAAGGGGAAGGGGAAGGGGAAGGGGAAGGGGAAGGGGAAGGGGAAGGGGAAGGGGAAGGGGAAGGGGAAGGGGAAGGGGAAGGGGAAGGGGAAGGGGAAGGGGAAGGGGAAGGGGAAGGGGAAGGGGAAGGGGAAGGGGAAGGGGAAGGGGAAGGGGAAGGGGAAGAAAATTGGCCTTCTGATGTAACCTCAAGGATACATTTTGTCTGTAATAAGCAAAACAGAATACTAGGTTTCTTTACGGGTAAACAGAAAGCAGAGATTGCTTTCAAAACTAGAAAAAAAAATGATATACATGTGATGTCACTCTTTATTTCATACACCACTGAGCTCGTTAAAATTTCTTAGTTCACCTGAGACTAGCTTTCATCACTAGTCTATGCTTCTCTGACTTTTAGAGAACCCCTTTCACAAAGAACTGACAAAATGCATACTTATTTCATGATAGTTTGATAAAAAAACCTTTATTCCTCTTTGAAGTTCACCCATCTTGCATCATATATTGCCAATGCTTGCAGTACCTCATGGACAGTCATTTAGAACTTGTGTCTATGATTTAACACCTATCTGCAGTATTTCAAGAAGGTAGACAGGTATCAGTCATAGTCATCTGTCAGAAAGAATAGCCCTTTCTAGTCAGCCTTTTAAAAGAGATGAGTTTGAAATAGAGTCACTAATATAGCTGAACATCCTTTGGACTATGTATTAGCTCAGTAGAAATATGAAATTGTTGTTGTACATGTTTTGTACATACTTTTGTACATGCTTTTGTACAGGTTGTACATGCAGATGTATGGGCTTTGGGCTATACAATAGCCCCGTAAAAATAATAATAAATATTTAAAGGGACATCAGCTGGAGCCATGTTCTAGGGGGCTTAATATCATAGGAAGCAAAGAAACCCACAGAGGGGTTAGGTAGATAGCAATTATAGGAACTGATAGTGCTTTGTTCAACATGTGTTATGTTTCAATAAAAGCTTAGGTTTAGTGCCATATAATTTATCACTGACAAGGTTAGAATGGTAAGTAAATCAGGATACAACTCACAGCTGTAAAATCAATGTAAATATTTTTTTAAAAACACCATTGTCTGAGTTATTACTTACTTATGCAGCAGTTGCCAACAACTTTCCTGCAATTGACTTTTGCACATTAGGCAGTTAACTTTTTATTGTATTGATAGCTGTTGTACATATGAAGGATTTCCAATAAATTTACAGAAACACACATTTTGCTTTTCTGTTTTTCTGGGACAACATTTTTCAGAATTATTTTGATCCTATTTGGACTGTAATTCATGAATGCAACATTTAAAGCTTTGTACACAACTTACAAATGAGCCCTGACAGTATTATTTCGGTCTTTCTTTCATCCTTTTACAAATGTTTCTGGTATAGTTAGGGCCAAAAATATAATACTGTCATCAGATAACAGTGTTAATAAATGTGAAAGCTATAAGTGCAATAAACAAAAGGAGAGAATAATATTCATTGCACTTGAATTTGCATATTTGCAAAATACGGGTGAAAATAAGCTATCAATTATAAATGCAAAAATGTAGTTTTCTAATGTAGGTTTCTACATATGAACTAGGCTATTTCTTTTGAGTGGGTGGTGATTACACGTCTGATTCAGTTGCCTGAACATAATGACTTAATGTCATTTAAGACATCCTATAGAATGTAATATGTTACTCGGGGATGTAAATTATGTCACAGGATGTACAATAGTGCCCTACAGTCCTGGATATAAGCTGCTCTTATATGGGCAGATGGTGTTATATGATATTCCATTGAGGGTCTTACCTACTCTTCAGTTGTTACTCAAAAAAGATAAGGTCTCTTGGTGTTCAAGATGTTAGTAGATATAATTAGTAGATATAATTAGTTAGTAGATACAATAGAGAAGACATAGATTTGTGCCTACATTGGCAGCTGGATGTCAGAAGAAATGTCTTAAGGTATCTTGAATGGCACAAACCATTTACTTGGTGGCAAGTGCATTAAATGAATTTCAGTAGTGTGAATGTGGCCACTCAGCTCTAGAGGGCTTGGCCTGGAAAAGAATTGACATAAAGCAACTGACCAGTTAGTTAAGAGTCACTTCCTATTTTAGATTGTCAGAAGTGTGGGTATAACCTTAATGTTCTCCATATATTATGTGAGGAAGTCTACAGGATTAACTCAATTGTATAAACCTAAATCACAGTTTTCTACATTTGACTAGATTAATCCAACTCAGAACAGCTTATATGACACTCTTCATTTCATAGTAACCTGTAAAATTACCCTTTTTCTTCAAATGAATTTCCTGAAACTTCTATTTCTTCCAACATGTCATTTCCTATGCAGTCTTTCAAGTTTAAATAATCTTATTTAAAGGTCAAGTATAGCCTACTTTAATCCATTTCAACATTTATAAAAGGTGATGTTTAACATGGTTTCCTGACAATAAAAGCACTGTAATTTTTACAACAAATTTTTTGCTGAATCAGCAAACTAATATATACGTATGTATATATATATACATGTATGTATATATATATATATGTATATTCTTCCCTAAATCATATGTGGCTGAGGGAATGCACTTTATATACACAAGTCATTATTAAGGAAATAAACCACAAATAACTAGGTACACTGCTCAGAACAAATACATTCTACAGTTTCTGTTATATAACAAAAATTGTAACAAAAAAAAAAAAAAGGAAGAAAATAAAAGTTGTAAAGACATTTAAAGTAGAAGTGGAGTAATTAATAATCTACCCTGCAGGAATGGAGAGAACATAACTGCAATCATATAAAATTAAAGTTTAAAATATTGTATCCCATTTCATCCTTTTTATTATTTTTAAATACAACATGATATTTATGAAATTCTGTGTAACAAAATTTATACCAGAAGATTGTCATACATTTATAGTCATATTTTTTTAACTCCGGTTACAAATAAGCAATATTTGTTCAAAATATTATTATATGTTTTAAAAGGCTTTATACTATAAATCAATTCCTAATAAGTGATATTTTTTTTTTTAATGTTTTTTTTTCTCTAAGTTTACAAGTTTACTTGCATATGTTTTTGATTTCTGTGAAGCGATAAAGATAAGAAAAAATAGGTTACTGCATGAAAAGCCCCTTTCTGCCTCCTTTCTGACAATGTTCCTCTTTGGCAGGTTCTCAGCCATACCAGGTTTGCTCATCAGAGTGATCCAATCTTTGTACCTGGCAAGATCATGAAGCAGATCCTCCTGGAAACTATGCTAAAACACATGGAAAATAAGGAGGTGATTAGTGACAGGCAATATGGTGGCCTTCTACAACCAGGTTACAGCATTGGTGGATAGGGGAAAAACAACTGACATCATCTACCCAGAGTTGTGCAAAGCATTTGACACTGTTCCTCATGATATTCTTATCTCTAAATTGGAGACAATGTGGATTTGATGGATGGACCTCTTGGTGGGTAATGAATTGGCTGCATGGTCAGTGACTCAACATCCAGGTGGAGACCAGTGATGAGTGTCATTCCTCAGAGGTTGGTACTGGGACTGGTGCTGTTTAACATCTTTGTTAACAAAGTGGACAGTGGAATCAAATGGACCCTCAGCAACTTTGCTAGCAACACCAAGCTGTGTGGTGCAGTAGACATGCTGAAGGGAAGGGATGCCACCCAGAGGGACCTGGACAAGTTAGGTAAGTAGGCCTGCATGAATGTAATGTGGTTCAACAAGTACAAAGTTCTGAACCTGAGTTGGGGAAACCAAGCAAAAATACAAGCTAGGTGGAGAATGGATTGAGACCAGCTCTAAAGAGAAGTAATTTGAGGTGGTGGTTGAGGAGAAGCTCAACATTAGCTGGCAAAATGTGCTTTCAGCCCAGAAAGCCAACTGTATCCTAGGCTGCATCAAACATAGCATGGCCAGCAGGTTGAGGAAGGTGATTCTCCCCCTCTACTCTGTTCTCATGAGACCCAGCCTGGAATATTGTGTACAGCTTTGGGGCCATCAACGTAAGAAGGACATGTAAATGTTAGAATGAGTCCATAGGAGGGTCGTGAGAATGATCAGCAGGCTAGAACACCTCTACTATGAAGACAGTCTGAGAGACTTGGGGTTGTTCAGTCTGGAGAAGTGAAGGCTCCAGGGAGACCTTGTAACATTCTTCCAGTACCTAAAGAGGGCCTACAAGAAGATTGGAGAGGTACTATTTATCAGGGAATGCAATGATAGGGCAAGGTGTAATGGCTTTAAACTAAAAGAGGATAAATTTATATTAGATACAAGGAAGAAAATCTTTATTCTGAGGGTGATGAAGCACTGGAACAGGTTGCCCAGAGAAGTTGTTGATGCCCCATCTCTGGAAGTATTGAAACCTGGTCTAGTGGAAGGTGTTAATGCAGGAACAGGGATGAAGGAACTGGAGGAATTTTTTAAGGAAGTGTAGCCTGCAGAGAACCCACACAGGCATAGATTTTTTCCTTAAAGGAATTGCTGCCTGTGAAAATGTCACAGGAAAGCTTTTTTTGTTTTGTTTTGTTTTGTCTCCTGAAGGACTGTAGCCTATCAAAAGACCTACACTGGATCAGTGTGAGGAGGAAGTTCCTGCAGGGAGAAACTGCTGTGGCTGTCCATAAGCACCTGTTCCACATCCCCCTTGTACCACTTGGGTTGGGAGAGGTAGAGGATTCAGGAATGATAGAGTGAATTTGAGCTTGGGAAGAGGGGTGAGAGAATAGTTGTTTCCATTTTTGCCTTTGTTTCTTACTACACAAATCTATTCTCAGTACATTAATTCTCCCCAAGTCAAATCTGTTTTGCTTGTGTAAGTAACTGGTAAGCAGTCTCTCCGTCTTTATCTTACCCTTGAGATTTCTTATTCTATTTTTTTCCACTGTTGTGTTGAGAACAGAGTGAGCTAGCAGCTGGGTGGCAATCTGGTTGCTGGACAAGGCTATCTCACCACTGTACTAAAAAAAAAAAAACAACAACAAAACAGAACAAAACAAAACAAAAAACAGATACTATTACAGATGAAAGAGAATCTGCCATTTTGTCACCCTACTAAAGAAATCTGATCAGTTTTCAATTATAACTTTTGTCTGCTTCCAATTACCTTACTTTGTACAGCTGGCATTCAGATTATGGTATTTATTATGGTATTTTTATATTTTTAAAACTTTAAAATATATTTGCATTTTTAAACATTCGGGGGTGGAGGGGTGGGATATATTTTTAATCTTGTCAAAGAAACAACAGAAAAGGTAACAACACAAGTCAAAATTTATTTGGAGCTGTTAAAGGAGCATACTTGAAAGTGATATAGCCCGAGCCTTGCCTCCTTTCTTGCTGAAGCAAGAAAGTATATAGTGAATGAATGCAACATCTATGAAAGAAATGGTTGTGGCAACTGGATGTCAGAAATTAATACTAAACTGTATCATTGATTCTTTTGTAGATTTTTGATGTGATGGTGAACAGATTACTTCAATGGAACTACTTGCAGGTGATCATTAACTATGGAAAATCAGGGTTCCCATCAGCAAAACATCTCAATTTTGAATGAAAAGTGTGATTGGAAAATATAGTGTAGTATTAGATTGCTGATATTGATGCTGAGAAAGGAAAAACAAAGAGAAAAATAAAAAAGAAACATGAAAAAGAAAAAGGAGGAAAAGAAAAGAAAAAAAAAGGAAAAAAAAAAAGTTTATCAACAGTAAAGTAGGAGTTAGGCAGTCAAGTATCAAAAACCTAGAATTACATCTTCAATAAACTGCTTGATTTTTTTTCTCCTTAATGTGAAGATAAATTGCCATGTGTAATATGTGTCTTACCTAGTAAACACACTATAAAGACAAAGTCCTTGATATTTATGAAGGATTTATCTATGATAAGGAATACCACAGGAAAATTTATATAGAACTTAAACTCATTCTCAAATATACATTTATTAAATATTTTTATATACAGAAAAAGGTCTGGGGACCACATGTAGAACAAGGATGAAGGAGGAGTATAAAATCATTTTCTATTTAGAAAGTGATAGCTTCTACACTGGATGCAGCAGAAATTATGTAAAAAGAAAAAAAAATAGTATGAGTTCACATAATAAAATACCTTGCTATTTGTATGTATATAAGTGAACTGTAATTTGAGCCTTATTTTGCTTCTCCATATTTTTGATGCATATTTAATAGAATTCATATAGTAACTCTCTAAGAAAGTTGAGCCTTTCATCAGACAAAATTTTACTGCACTAATTCTGAATCTGCAAGGAAACTTCTCTTAGCTTAGCATTTTGATACCACTCTACTGCATTACATCTCATATGGAATGTCAAATTATGTACTTTTTCTACTTCTTTGCTCATCTAATTAATGCCTCTGTTAAGGAAGGTCAGCAGTTAGTTTGACATTAGCTGCAGTTCAGTAATTTGTGCTTAAATTAAAGCTCTAGTTCTTCCTTTCTTGTTAATTGGTGCTTTTCTTAATAAGTACTGATGATCTTTTTGGAAAGAAAAAAAAAAAAGTGTTTCTTTATGGATTAAAATTGCGTACAACATGAACAAGAAAGGGAGACTAATTCAGTGAATTATTCTAGCTCTACAACAAGTGGGAACACTTAATTATGTTTTTGTGTCCAAATAAAATTGCTATATTGCTCCAAAAGCAGAACTGAAATGATTTGGTATGGGTAAAGCTCAAACTGCAACTGCAGCAATGACTCACTTCCCTCTACTTCATGTAGTGAAATAGTATTAGTAGCATTTGAAAGTCCACTCACAATGCTGTTTATTTACATTAAGAGATTTGATGTTATGGGAGGGCTTACAAATTCCCACTTCTGTAAACTGCCTAACATAGAATTAAAAGGATGTAAATTTTTTTGTTCATGAGTGACTTTAAAGTATCTGATCTGGATAATCGGAGATCAGAACCTTGGAAATATATGAGTACAGCTGACAAGTAGTTAAAGATAAAAATATCATTGTCCATAGTAACTTCTCCATTGCCAACCAATTTCTAATCTCTACCGCTATCTTGTGATGGTACGAAAAACTGTTGATTGCTTATTTATTTATTTATTTATTTATTTATTTTCCCTATTTGCCTATGAATGTATTCAGCTCTTCTATGCTGTTCCTTTAGACTTATTAAATCTTTTGCAGCTCCTGATTCTTATATACATAAAAATTATGAAAACAAAACAAAACAAAACAAAGCAGGAGAAAAAAAAAAAAAAAAAAAAAGCTCCCTATTAAGCTCCCTATTCATTGGTGAGATTAATTAAATAATTTTTATTTATTTATTTATTTAATTTCCCTTAGGAAGATGATAAATGGTGCATTTTGGGACAGGACAAAACAGACTAGAAAATATAGTATGTCAAGGGAGGAAATTAATTTGAAGTGCATGGACTGACTAAAGTTTATATTGGTTATAACAATATTCTTCAGCAAAGATGTTTAATTTAAGCAACTAAGTTTTTGCCTAAAGTTACCTCACTTGCTTGCTAAAACTACAGAATAATTTTAAAATATAAGAATTTAAAGTGTTTGCTGAAATGTCAGTACACAAAAAAAGATCTTAATTCATAGGCGGTAAGAACATATTCATGTAATTATAGCAAAAATTATTTTCCTATGCCAGCACCATTTTATTTCATGTGTTCATAATGTGAATACCACGTTTGCTGTGGTTTTAATTGTTTCCCTTTTTAAGTATATTAGGAACCTGAACAGATACCTAAGGAATGCATTTAAAATAAATAAAAAAAAAATAAAAAATAAAGTCTCTAAAACACCAAAATTGGAAAGTGGATTATCAACTTATCCCTGAAGTAAAACCTCAGAAATATAAAAACTGTCATACTTCATCAAGAAAGAGATCCATCCATGGATAAGGTCATGCCAGAGCAGATGCACTGCTAAGGGACTGTAGTCAACAGACAAACCTAAGCTAGAGTGAAGAAAGGAGTTCATTTCTATGTTAAACCCTCTGACCTGGTCCAAAAGAACAAGGGGTGGGCATTTTTTGAGATATACCTTTAAACTCTTGTAACCTATGATTTGAGTAATATGTTATAGGAAGTACTATAGCAGGGCCCCCTTCCTGCTAGCCAGACCAGGGCAAAGGGACAAATTCATTGCAAAGTTAAACCCTATAGTATGATCTGAAGTGTCCAGTGTGGAGATTGTGATAGAAATATCTTTAAATTGTTGTAATCCATTATCTGAGTTGCATGTTAAAGAAGTCCTATAGCAGGAATCACTTGAACCAACGAGGATGAGACTAACAATAAGCAATGCAAATACAGCAGTTATATTGGATAGTATGAGGTAAATGGAGTGGAAGAAGGTATGGATATTGTCCTGGTTTTGGCTGGTATGGAGTTAATGTTCTTCATAATAGCTGGTATGGACATATAATGTGTTTTGGATTTATGATGTAAGTAGTGTTGATAACAAAGCAAAGTTTTAGTTCACAGAATCACATCTAGGTTGGAAGAGACCTCCAAGATCAATTATTCCAACCTTTGACCTAACACAAACAAGTCCTTCACTAAACCACTAAACCATATCACTAAGCTCTACATCTGAACATCTTTTAGAGACCTCCGGGGATGGTCTCAACCACTTCCCTGGGCAGCCCATTCCAATGCCTAACAACACTCTCAGTAAAGTTCTTCCTGATCTCCAATGTAAAACACCCCTGGCACAACTTTAGCCCGTTCCCCCTCATCCTGTCACCAGGCACATGGGAGAATATACCAATCTCCACCTCCCTACAGGCCTCCTTTAAGGTACCTATAGAGAGCAATAAGGTCACCCCTGAGTCCTCTCTTCTCCAGGTTGAACAACTCCAGCTCCCTCAGCCGTTCTTCATAACACTTGTTCTCCAGACCCCTCACCAGCTTCGTCACCCTTCTCTGGACTCACTCAAGCACCTCCATGTCCTTCTTGGAGTCAGGGGCCCAAAACTGAACACAGTACTTGAGGTGCGGCCTCACCAGAGCTGAGTACAGGGGGACAATCACTTCCCTAGCCCTGCTGGTCACACTGCTTCTTTTACAAGCCAGGATGCTGTTGGCCTTCTTGGCCACCTGAGCACACTGCTGGCTCATATTCAGCCGACTATCAACCATCACTCCCAGGACCTTCTTTGTCAGGCAGCTTTCCAACCACTCATCTCCCAACCTGTAGCTCTACTTGGGGTTATTGCACCCCAGGTAGCAATAGCAAAAGGACCCGGCACTTGGCCTTGTTGAACTTCATATCACTGGCCTCAGCCCATCAGTCCAGCCTATCCTCAACCCATCAGTTCAGTCTATCCTCCTGCAGACCCTTCCTGCCCTCAAGCAGATCTACACACACCTGCTCGGTTGTTGCTGAGCAGTGCTTGCACTAAGTCAAGGACTCTTCTGCTTCTCATACCACCCTGCCACCAAGAAGGATGGGGATGCATAATCTGGGAGGGGACACAGCCAGGACAGTTGTCCCAAACTAACCAAAGAGGTATTCTGTATCATATGATGTCACACTCCGCAATAAAAGCTGGGGTAAAGAAGGAGGAAGGGGGGAGTCTTGGCATGTGTCTTCCCTAGAAACTGATATACATGAGGAGCCTTGCTTTCCTGGAAGTGGCTGAACATCCACCTGCTGATGGGAAGTAGTTAATGTATTCCTTGTTTTTCTTTACTTGTGCATGCAGCATCTGCTTTACTTAGTAAACTATCATTTCAGCCATGAGTGTTTACCTTTTATAATTCTCTTTCCCATGCCACTGTGGAGGGCATGAGTGAACAGCTATGTGGTGCTTAGCAGCCTGCTGTTTTTAAACCACATATTTGTTCTTAATTTAGTCACTTCTTTGACCTTCACATTTAGTAAATATATACATATATATAGTTGCATTAACCAGGAAAGAACAGTGTATTTCATGCTAGATGACATTGGAAACATATTAACAGGAATTCCTGTCTCACTGTGCTGTGCTAAATGGCATTACTAGCTATGAAATCATGTAACCTGTCTTTGCACTTGAATTATAGCTGTTACATACCATCCAAGGATTTCTTCTACGCACCAGCTGCACCAGTAACTACAGGAAATGCAAACTCACTCATCATTGATTCTTTTGTGATGCTGGCAGGAGAATCTCATCAGTAAGGGTACAGTTTTCTGGTTTACTATACCACACATTCAAAGCACTGATTCAGCAAGAATCACAGAGGGACACATCCTGTCATCTCTATCACTCTGGGTAATATGTTTGATTTATTATCAAATATGTCAATTTAACTCTCTGTTTATTAAAAATACAGCCTTTTCCTTGTTTCTCCGGTGAGCCAAGAGAAGAAAAATAGGATAATAGTTGGCAAACAATGTTACAGCTGCTTATACTATCTAAAACATCAGACTATCTTACAAGGTTAAGATATATTGTAATGATACAAAATAAGAATTCTGATCTTCACAATGGCATATGTTCATAATGACATTTGTTAGAGATTATCTTCTGAGGTACTTCTGTAGTTATATACAGATCCTTCTAAATTGACTGGAGTGTCAAATAATGAAACCTTTGACACAGAATTGCAGAACTGTTTAAAAGAAAGTGAATTTGTTTCTCTTCTTTTAGGACATTAATTGCTGAAATATACAGACTATCACTTTCTTTATGGTGTTGTGTTACCTATTAAAGTTCAAAATAGGCTGCATTAAATAAATTAGTTTCTCCATGAACAAAAACCAAATGATACTACAAATGACATAACATAAATGTTTTCACTGTCTGAACAAAAACTGTATTTTCAGCAAGATCAGCTATTAACATCTATTGTTTGTCTCACTTTAAAATTGCTGCTGCTATTAAATGAGAGTTGTTTTTCATTTTGATGAAGTGAGACAAGGTCAACAGTATTATTCTAATTCCTTCTCACCTATAGGGTAACTGATCAGGTACATAGTAGGAAAGGCTATATGGTATTTTTGATAAAATTTTGTATCAATCATTAACTGTGTAGCTATAAAAAAGGCATATTTGACAGTCTAATTTTTTACTAAGAACCCTATCACTAGAGGCTGTTTTTGGAAGTCATGGTCATACTTTAGATAGATTGCAAAAAGTTGTAGTCATTGAAAAGATTGTTAAAAATTAAAATAAGTAAATAAATAATATTAAAAAAAAAATCTGATCTTTCTTAAGTTGCATGAAAAAGACTGACGTTATTGCAGTAAGTGCTGTTTGTGGTAGTTTTATTCAGCTGGGCAGCTGAGCTCTACCACAACCACTCTCTCACTTTCCCTCCTAAAAGAGAAAGGGGGAGAAAGCACAGAGGAAAGGGCTCAATGTTTGAGATAAGGACAGGGAGATCACTTAACAATTATCATCACGGGCAAAACAGCCTCAGCATAGAGAGATTAATGTAATTTATTGCTTCTTACTAGCAAGCTAACATAGTGAGAAACCAAAGAAGAAGAAAAACAAAACAAAACAAAACAAAAATTACAAACACCTTCCCCGCATTCACCCTCTTCTACATGTGAAATGTGTTCATCTGATTCGTGTCAATATGGAACAATGCTAGGGCCACATGGTATGAAGCAATGTGACCTTCTGTCTTACATACCCTTGTATAACCACAAGTCTAAGAAAAACAGAGTGGTTAATGTATACAGTTCTTGTATCTTGCAAAGGAATGTTTTAGCAATTGGTGTCAATAGAGAGCTTTAAGGGAAATGTATTTGTAGGCTTTTCCTTGAAGTCTCTGATATCTGGGGGGTTTCAGAATAACTGCTAACTATTATGACTGTTGCACGGGACACTAGGCAAGTCCCTGATATCTGGCCAGGAGATTAAGGAGCTGAAGGATGACTAAAAGACAAAGCTTGCAGGGGACGTTGCACAAGTCTCTGACATACAGCCAAGTTGGACAAAGGAGAAGGACAAGAAAAAAAAAAGTCTGGGAGGAAGACTATGAGCCTTCAGCACCAGAGACCCCCAGAGGGACCACCGGATAGTGACACGCATGCTCCAGTAAGAGGATTTGGATTCTGGAAACTAATTATGCTAACCCTGTTTTTTCTAGAAGTAGTAATGAATATGTATTAGCCTAGGAGCATAAAAATCAGCTGCTTGATGTAACTGGTGTGCATCTTGGTGGAGCAGAGACTCCCGGTGCACCCAGCGCTGTTTGCTTACCTCTACTCCTTTAATAAATTGTAAACTTTGATTATAACCCTATTTGGGACTTAGACATTTATTACATACCTCCCCCCCCCCCCCCCCCAAGCAGCACAGGGGAACAGGGAATGGGGGCTGCAGTCAGTCCCTAATCCACCTCAGCCACTCCCTCATGGTCACTCACTGCCCCTGCCACAGGACGCTGTGCTTTCCAAACTGATCCTAGATGGGCTTTCTACAGGCTGCAGCTTTTAAGAATTTCTTCAATATCGGTCCACTGGGTCCATTCGTCAGGAGCAAAATGCTCCAACATGGGTCCCCCACAGGTGGCAGATCACCTGCTCCTGTGTGGGCCCCTCTCCATGGACTACAGCTCCAGCCCAGAGTATGCTCCACAGCCTTATTTATTGGGAACCTGTAAACTGTGATGAGGTCTCCCTTCAGTTTCCTCTTGTCTAAACTGAACAAACCAAGTAACTTCAGCTGCTCCTCACATGTTCTGCCCTCTAGACTTTTTGCTGTCTTTGTTGCCTTTCTTTGGACACATTCTAATAGTTTTATGTCCTTATATTGTGGTGTACACAATGTTCAAAGGAAAGTGTTCCCTGTGTACTGATTTACCTAACAAAATGGTATACCTACATGGGTTATTTCATTGTCCAAGGAAATAATCTTCCTTTTTAATCTTCCTTTCAGGCAGAACATGACCACATATATTCCCATATTCTGACTTGCAATTTGAAAGGCTATGAAGAGGAAACAATTCTATTGTTTAGAAATCAACAAAAATGTTGAATATGTATACATTTTCTCTGGGCCTCGAGTACACTAATAGGCCTTAATGGACTTAGAATCAAATAAAATATTTAGTTAGAAGGAACATAGAAGGATCATTGAGTCCAACTGCCTGACCACTTCAAGGCTAACCAAAACTTACTGCATATTATTATTAAAACTGACACTACATTAGGAAGAGCTGTTGACTCCTTTGAGGATACAGATGTCTTGCAGAAAGATATTAACATACAAAGATCTGAGCATTCTTCATCAGTCATGTGAAAGTTAACAAAAATAAGAGATGGATTCTTTACCCAGGACAGGGAAATCCTGGATATACATATAGACTGTGGGATGAGAGGGTGGAGAGCAGCTCCATAGAAAGGAATCTGGGGGTTTTGGCTAACAGTAAATTTAGTATGAGTCAACAGTGTACCCTAGCAGCCAAAAGGACCAGCCATACATGGTCTGTTCTGAAAGTAGTAGGACTCGTTTAAAAAAAAATAAAAATATATTCATGAGAATAGAACAAACAATTAGAATTTTTCAAAGTAGCACCCTTCCACCTCTACACACTGCTGCCAACGAGTTTTCCAGTTTTCGTACGCCTCCAGGAACACCTGGACCGGAATGTTGTTTAGCTCCATCATCATGGCCTCTTGAAGTGCCTCTACCGATGCATGATGCTTCCCCTTGAGCGTTGATTTTATTCTCGGAAATAGAAAAAAGTGTGGCGGGGCCAAGTCGGGGCTGTAGGGGGGCTGAGGCAGCGTTGCCACCTTGTGCTGGGCAAGATACTCCACTACGTGGAATGCTGTGTGGCTCGGCACGTTGTCATGGTGCAGCTGCCAATTGTTGACGATGGCTGGGTGGACACAAGCAAATGCATTTTCACAGTCTTGTGAGGACTTCCACATAAAAAACTGCAGTAACTGTTTGTCTGGGTGGTACAAACTCTGTGTGAATGACTCCATGTCGATCAAAAAAAGTAAATGAGCATGGACTTTTGCTTGGATTTGCTCATTCATGCTTTCTTGGGGCGTGGGGAAGCAGGGGTGTGCCATTCTGTGCTCTGCCGCTTACTCTCTGGGTTGTATTCAAACACCCACGTCTCATCACAGGTCACTACATTGTCCAAAAAGTCGGGCTCCTCATTCACATGATGAAGAAGATCCTGGCAGATCTCTTTCCGGTTGGCCTTTTGCTCCTCTGACAACACTCGCAGCACAAACTTCACACACACTTTCCTCATGGCTAAGTTTTCTTTCACCATCTCAAAAACTTGGGTTTGAGGAATGCTCAAGTCATCAGCAATCATTCTGATACTCATCCTGCGATCATGGTTCAGTAAATTTTTCACTCGCAACACATTTTCATTGGTCTTGCTGGTCGAAGGGCATCCGGAGCAGTCGTCGTCTTCCACTCTTTCCCTACCTTCTCGGAACAGCTTGTGCCACCCAAAAACACCCAATCTACCCATGGCAGCATCACCATAGGCCTCCTTAATCATGTCATGAGTCTCTTTGCCCGTTTTACCAAGCTTTACACAAAATTTGATCGCGTATCACTGCTCCAGTAAACGCTCCATGATTCTCTGTGATGAGGCGTTTCGACAGGTGTTCACAGTACAAGCAACCTGCTCTCTTCAACGGCTGACAGCTGACTGCCGATTTTTCCCAGTGCTCCCAATATCCCTCTCCACCGATCCTGCATGCACAGACTGCTTCTCATCCACCTGTTCGCCCAGGAAAAATCCAGTCCTACTACTTTCAGAACAGACCATTATCATGGGATGCATTAAATGCAGCATAGCCATCTGGTCAAAAGAGGTGATTGTACTTCTCTATTATGCCCATGCGAGGCCTCACTTGGTGTACTGGATCCAGGTCTGGGGCCCTCAGCACAAAAAGTATAATCACCTGTTAGAGCGGCATCCAGAGAAGGGCTGCAAAGTTGATCAGAGGACTGGAGCACCTTTCCTATGAAGAAAGGCTGAGACAGCTGGGGTTTTTCAGCCTGTAGAAGAGATGGGTCTGGAGAGACCTCTTTATGCTTTTCCAATACTTGAAGAGAGCTTATAAAAATGATGGAGAGTGACTTTTTACTTGGCAGATAGGACAAGGGGGGATGTTCTTGAGCTAAAAGAGGGGATATTTAGATTAGAGGATAGGAGGAAATTCTGTGTGATGAAGCACAGGGCAGGTTATCCCGTGAAGCTGTGGATGCCCCATCCCTGGAGCTGTTCACGGCCAAATTGGGTGGCGCCCTGAGGAACCTGATCTAGTGGGTAGCATCTCTGACCAATACTAGCCACTCTAGGATTCTATGATTAAGCCAGTAGAGAGATAAAAGACTCTGCTTCATGTTGCTTAAGCTAATTAATCTCAGTGTCCAGAAATTTCACCTCCAAGTAATCATCCTACTGACATGTCTGAACTTAATTTTCTCCAACTGAAGCTTAGCCAAACTTTGGTTTATTTTCAGTCTACCCCTTAAATATATCCTTGGGTATCTAGGACAATCTAATTCTTTCTAATTTTAGGCTAATTTAACTAGTCTGAGACACTTTAATTTGATTCATTTGCTCAAACATAAGCATGCCATACCATCTGGATACTAAATTATTCCACACAACATTAATCTACTATGTCAGGAAGATGTGAGTCTTTCACAAGTGCTGTGTCAGTTTTGTGAACCTCAGCAGACTGTGCTGGCTGCTCTAGTCTTTTCTAAGTGTCATTAAATGTACATAATTTGCTAGCAGAATCACTCTCTGAGAATCTGAGGGCTGAGTATGGATGTCATCCTGTTTTTTCATTTGTGACATTATGGGTATATTTTATTTTATTTTATTTTATTTTATTTTATTTTATTTTATTTTATTTTATTTTATTTTATTTTATTGTTTTATTTTATTTTACTTTATTTTATTTATTATTTTTATTTATTTATTTATTTATTTATTTTAACAAAGATAACCAGCATGGCTCTTGGATTCAAAACAATTAAGTGCTGCATAAATGTTAATGAAAAAATAATAATAATTACATTTTCAAAGTAGGTTTTGAAAAGTATGTGGCTAATATAGACAGTTGCTTCTCACTATACAATAAATAGAAAAAAAAAAAAACGATGACAGAAGTACTGGAAACCACACACGGAATAAATAACAGACCCTCTGGGACTTGTGATCAAGCAGTTAGGAACAATAAGATTACAAATACATTTTCAATTCCACAGAGAACCTTAATTTTATCATTCTTCCTTTTGGAAGGTTGGCTTTACAGCCACAGTAAAATACTTTTGAGACTTTTTTTGTTTTTTCTCTGAAGTTTTCTCTAAATAGGATTTTTGGTGTTTTTGTCACATAATCAGTTTGTGATTTGTACCTGCTCTAGGTATATCCCTTGAACATGCTTAGGCTAGTGTTTACAGCTTTCAGCAGTGGCAAAACAATCAGTTCCTAATTTCTAGGCAAAATAGTTAACTCTTCTGTTGCAGAGCAGTTACCATAGAGCAGGGCAGAGCAGTTAAATGTTTCCTCATACAAGTGAAAAGCTCATGGTATGACATGGTATGACTCTAATCAGCAGCTAATGTTAGGAATGATGTGAAGGCCAGCAAGAAATACACACCCAGCTGCTTGTCCCACACTCTTCCCAACAGAAGAGGGGAGAGAACTGGAAAAGTAAAATTATTATTTATCTTGTGTTAAGATAAAGGTGGTTTAATAAGTGAGGGAAACAGTGATGCAAAAGCAATCACTCACCACTTCCCACAAGCAGACTTATGCCCAGACAGTATCCAAGCAACAACTAGCTTGGATAGGCCAATCCACTTATTTAATTAATTAATTGATTAATTGCTCAGCATGATATTATGTGAAATGGAAAATTCCCTTGGTCAATTTAAGTTAGCTGCATACTGTCCCAACTGTTTGCCTATACCTAGCACATTGACAGTGTGAGGTAGAGCGAGAAACAAGAAAAGCCTTGACACTTGTTCCAGTGTGCCCCATACTGTGTCAGCATACCTGATCTCTCAAAAACATACCCCACACCCGAGATCATAGAACCCAAAACCTTGATCATGGCACCAGCTAAGCAGACAGTCATTCACCTGATCCATATGCTGCTTTCTGGGAAGATTGAGAAGACTACTTGTGCTTCTGATCATGATCAGCATCTTTCCAAGAGACGTAAAGTCCCTTTTGATGTTTTTGAATCTCCTCGTCACAGTCTCAGTTATGCCTACATGAAAGAACAAGAAGACATGGTAGTCCTCTGGCTTGACCAAGCTCAGTAGCCTCTTTGTGATGCCATGAATATGAGCTCCAGACAGGCAGCAAACCTCTCTCTCAAGATTGTCTGGGCAGCAAGTGGGTGCCTCAGTGGGTGCCTCTCAGAGAGGACTCTCCAATTACCAACACTCTGTTCTTTTTTTTTTTTTTTTGTGGAACTGATTCTTAAATAAGTGTTATGCTGGTCAACCTTTTTACAGTTGCCCTTTCCTGGGTGTAGACCATTACTATTGTTGTTGTTGTTTCCACACTCTCTTGTTTTGAGCCCCAGAGCATTATATCTGTTGCTTAGGGCATGTCAACATTTTCCCAGATAGACTGTTACACTTTAAAAAAAAAAATATATTGTGCAGAGCCACAGTGTTATCTTTGTATCTTAGTCTATAGAGGGGTTGTCTTCCATGATTTTTACTATATTTCTTTGAAGCTTTTAAAAAATTTTATCAGTCACAACAATTGATATGCCTGAAAGTTTATTTTATACATGTAATCTACACTCATGGACAGTAAGATTCTTTGTCTTATTAGTTTCATATATATTCACTGACTACATAAACATGATGAGACATCATTTTCTCAGGTTTTAATCCAGCATCTGAGAAGAAATTTTTCTAAGTTTTTATAAAGGAGCTGGATCCTCTCCATCCAGTTCTCATTATCCCCTGACTTTACTTCATCTCTGTCAGTCCTTCTGGATTACTCAGTTCTTTACTGTGGTGGTTTTACCGTGCTGGGCAGCTAAACACCACAACCGCTCTCTCACTCCCCCTCCTTAGATGAGGAGGGGGAGAAGTAAAGCAAAGAACATCTCACAGGTTGAGATAAGGATACTTTAATTAAAGGGAAATAATGATAATAATAAAAGAAAGATTATTATGAACTAAACAATTTAACTAAAGGGAAATAAAAAAGGAAAGGAGAAAAGGGAGGGGGAAAGGGAAAAGAAGGGAGGAAAACAAACAAACAAAACAAATAAAGGCTATGTGGAAGTGCAGAGGAAATAAATTACTCTCTACTTCCCACAAATGACCGATGATTGACCACGTCCTTGAAGCAGGGCCTCAATGCACGTAGCCAGTGTTTGGGAGGAGGACCGACGTTTTCCCAACGAGAGCCCACCCCTCCCCTCTTCTTCCTGTTTCCACCTTTTATTGCTGAGTGTGACATCATATGGAATGGAATATCCCTTTGGTTGGTTTAGGTCAGCTGTCCTGGTGATGTTTTTCTTCTCACTTTTTGCTCACCCCCTAGGAGGGTTAGAGAGAGGCCCAATGCTGTGCCAGCACTGCACAGCAGTATCACATCAGTAGTGTGATAACACTGCTGTTCCAGCTACAAGTACAGAGCACAGCACTGTATGGGCTGCTGAAGGAAAGTTAACATTCCAGCCAGACCCAGTACATTTACACAGTACTAGCTCCCTGTCTTTTTCTCCTAGATGTGGCAGTGCCAATTTTCTACAATTTATTTAAAGCATCTACTTTTTTACTGTTTACTTGGTCTGGACTCCAGTTCCAAAGTCATCCATATGCTCCTTAGTCTTACCCTTTTGTTTCATTCCTTTTCATTTCTCCAAAATATATATTAAAATCTTACTGTGAATGGAAAACATCAAACAAAAACAGAAACAACAGCAACAAAAAATACCACCACCACCAACAACAACAAAAAAAACACCAACAAATAATAAAGAAAAACCTGTTCTCTCTTAAATTCTAAGTAAGATATTATCGTGCAAAAGATCTCTGATGGAAAATAATGCACACATATTATTTTATATTGTGCACTGAGCATGTTGCCATTATAATTCTTAAATGAAATTTAATACATATTTATATTGTGTTATACTGTTTTATAGGTAGATATTACTTAGAATGTGTATATTTATAAACATAAATATAAAAATATCTTATTGTTATTTATTATACACATGTAATATGGTGAAGTCTCATCTGAGTGTTATTAGTCACCCCTCTGAAAAAAAAAATAAAAATAATAATAATTACTGCAGGAGTTGAGGGGGCTTGAGTAATAAGACCAATAAAAGGCACCTAAAAACTATACTAAGGAAAACTGAAATTTGAAATTTGTTTTGTTACAAAAATTAATAAGTAAATAAATAAATCAGAGAATATATGATTATCCTATAAAAATGAGTGGTTCCAAGAAAATAGATCATAAGCATCTTAACTCCTGACATGTAAACAGTGGCACATTAACTAAAACTGAGGACTGAGAATTTTAATACCAATCAGGAATTACTACCGAATAGTTTATCTGGGAATGCTTTACCTTTCTCTAATTCAGTCTCATACTGAGTTATAGATACTCATACTCATACTCAGTTTCTAACAGTTAATTTTCAAGAATAAAGAATAATAATAATAATAAAATCATTTTTTTTTTTAATTGTAATTAGCTAGAAAAATACTCTAAGGCAGGAACATTACTCTAAAACCTTAAATTTCTCTGTAATTTTTACAGGTCTGACTTAAAACTGCATATTTTAGAATCTCCTTTTATTGTCATCTAGAGTATTCTGTCATTTTCTGTCACCATATAACAGCTAGATCTATACTGCCACAGTGAGAATACCAGAGAAAATGAGTCTTATATTTGAATTTGATAATGTGGTGATTTCTACAGGCTAGATTAAAAAATGCAAAGGAGATTTGCTGGTTGGCCTTTGAGCCAACACACACGCCTCATTAACTTCCCTATACAGTGCCTGAAAAGAGTTATGTATCTAGGAAAAAAGATACAAAATTTCAAGCACTGCAAGGGGGGAAAAAAAAAAAAAAAAAAAGCCTTTCAAGGTTTTATCTATTAGAACAGTTAGTTCAGTGTTTGTCTTTTCTTACCTTTAAAGGGTGAGACATCTTTCACTAGAGTTAAACAGGAGGTTAGAAAGGGATTTTTAAAATAAAATAGAAGTCAGCCAAAAAATTATAGTAGAAGGACTGAAATGTCAGGAGAAATATTAGATAGGAAAGAGCAGAAGTCAAAACTTGTTCCAACAGTACCAGAAATCAATCCAACAGCACAACAATCTCAGCCTAGACCTGATAGAGCAGCCTCCTTGTGAGATGTCAGGAACAGACTGCACGCAGCTAGTGGGTTGCAACAAGTATGAGGTGCAACAAGTATGGACCTGCACTGTAGGTGTGCATGTGAGATCTTCTGGGGCATTTTGTCAGCTGTGCATCAACAAGTTGTAGGATGCTCACACAATCACAGAATCATCTAGGTTGGAAGAGACCTTCAAGATCACAGAGTCCAACCTCTGACCTAACACAAACAAGTCCTCCACTAAACCATATCACTAAGCTCTACATCTGAACATCTTTTAGAGACCTCCAGGGATGGTGACTCAACCACTTCCCTGGGTGAGACATCTTTCACTAGAGTTAAACAGGAGGTTAGAAAGGGATTTTTAAAATAAAATAGAAGTCAGCCAAAAAATTATAGTAGAAGGACTGAAATGTCAGGAGAAATATTAGATAGGAAAGAGCAGAAGTCAAAACTTGTTCCAACAGTACCAGAAATCAATCCAACAGCACAACAATCTCAGCCTAGACCTGATAGAGCAGCCTCCTTGTGAGATGTCAGGAACAGACTGCACGCAGCTAGTGGGTTGCAACAAGTATGAGGTGCAACAAGTATGGACCTGCACTGTAGGTGTGCATGTGAGATCTTCTGGGGCATTTTGTCAGCTGTGCATCAACAAGTTGTAGGATGCTCACACAATCACAGAATCAACTAGGTTGGAAGAGACCTTCAAGATCACAGAGTCCAACCTCTGACCTAACACAAACAAGTCCTCCACTAAACCATATCACTAAGCTCTACATCTGAACATCTTTTAGAGACCTCCAGGGATGGTGACTCAACCACTTCCCTGGGCAGCCCATTCCAATACCTCACAACCCTTTTGGTAAAGACGTTCTTCCTAATATCCAACTTAAAACACCCCTGGCACAACTTTAGTCCATTCCCCCTGTACTGTCGCCAGGCAGGTGGGAGAAAGACCAATCTCCACCTCCCTACAGGCCTCCTTTAAGGTACCTGTAAAGAGCAATAAGGTCGCCCCTGAGCCTCCTTTTCTCCAGGCTGAACAATCCCAGCTCCCTCAGCTGCTCCTCATAAGACTTGTTCTCCAGACCCCTCACCATCTTTGTCGCCCTTCTCTGGACTCGCTCAAGCACCTCGATGTCCTTCTTGTAGCGAGGGGCCCAAAACTGAACACAGTACTTGAAGTGCGGCCTCTGCAGAGCTGAGACAGGGGGACAATCTCTTCCCTAGTCCTGCTGGCCACACTGCTTCTTATACAAGTCAGGATGCTGTTGGCCTTCTTGGCCACCTGAGCACACCGCTGGCTCATATTCAGCCAACTATGAACCAGGTCCTTCTCTGTCAGGCAGCTTTCCAACCACTCGTCTCCCATCCCCAAGTGTGTTGGGGAGCAAGCTCTCTGGGCTGATTACCAGGGCTTTAAACTAGGTTTCATGGGGAAAGGGGGGGGAGCTAAAGGTGACAGAGAAGGGCTGGGGGAAGTCGTCACTACTGTCACTGTTGAAGACAGGGAAATACTTCTGAGCTCTCTCATAGGATTGTCTGAGGGCTGCTCAGAGAAGGTAGCATTCCTGATCCCCTGGCCAGTGTCTTCTTCTTGCATCCCCCCAGGGGTAACTGAACCTGCTGCTTCCCTATAGTGCCTGTACATCAGTGCACGGAGCATAGGAAATAAACAGGATGAGCTCAAGATCTGTGTTCAGTCGCAGGGCGACAATCTCGTTACAATCACTAAGACGTGGTGGGACAGCTCTCATGACTGGAACACTGTCATTGAGGGACATGTCCTCTTTAGGAAAGACAGTCTGGGAAAGTGAGGGGGTGGGGTTTCCCTTTTTGTGAGGGAGCAATTAGAGTGTACCCAGCTCCAGATGGGGGAGGGTGAAGGACAAGTGGAGAGCTTGTGGGTAAGAATTAAGGGGTGGGCTGGTATGGGAGACACAGTGGTGGGGGTCTACTACAGGTCAGGAGGAGAAAGTTGATGAGGCCTTCTATGAACAGCTGCTAATAGCCTCATGATCATGAGTGCTGGTCCTCATGGGGGACTTCAATTATCCAGACATCTGCTGGGTAAGCAACTTGGCCAGGTACACGCAGTCCAAACAGTTCCTACAATGCATTGAAGACAATTTTCTGATGCAGGTGGTGGAGGAGACAATAAGGAAGGGGGGTGCTTCTGGACCTCGTTTTTACCAACAGGGATGACCTTGTTAGCGATGGGGCAGCTTGGGATGCAGTGACCATGAGATGGTGGAGTTCCAGAAGGAACTAGGCAAAGGAAGTAAGGCTAAAAGCAGGATTGCTACCCTGGACTTTTGAAGAGCCAACTTCTACCTCTTCCAGGACCTGCTTGGGAGTATCTCATGGGATAGGTTGCTAGAAAGCAAGGGTACTTGTGAGAGCTGGGCTACATTTAAACAGCACTCCTTCCAAGATCAGGATCGGTGCATCCCTAAGAGTAGGAAATCAGAGAAGGGGGGCAGCAAACCTGTGTGGATGAGGAAGGAGCTCTTCGATAAGATCAAAAGGAAGAGGAAAGTTTATGAAATGTGGAAAATGGGCTTGTCCTCTTGGGTGGAGTATAGTTGTCAGGGCCTGCAGGGACATGACAAGGAAGGCTAAAGCCCGCCTAGAGATGAGGCTTGCAAAAGAGATAAAGGATAATAAGAAAGTTTTTTCAAGTATGTAAACAGCAAGAGGAAGACTAGGGATAATGTGGTTCCCTTGCTGAATGAGAGGGGTGTCCTGGTCACGGGAGACACTGAGGAGGCAGAGATGTTTTCTTTGCTTCAGTCTTTGCTTCAAGGACACTCCCCTGGGACTCCTCGCCCCTGGCAATAGGACAAAGGGACTGGGAATTGGAGGGCTCCCCATTTCCCACGTTCCGGTGGACGTGAGAGTGGTTTGGGAGTGTCTGAGTGGGCTCAATGCACACAAATCCATGGGTCCCAATTGGACGCATCCGCGTGTGCTAAGGGAGCTGGCAGATGTGATCGCCGAACCGCTCTCTATAATCTTTGAAAGGTCTTGGAGAACGGGTGAGGAGCCTGAAGACTGGAGGATAGCCAATGTCACTCCAGTCTTCAAGAAGGGAAGGAAGGAGGATCCAGGTAACTAACTACAGGCCAGTCACTCTCACCTCTGTCCCCGGAAAGGTATTGGAGCAGCTTGTTCTGGATGTCATCTCCAAGCAATTGGAAGAGAAGAAGGTTATGAGGAGTAGGCAGCATGGATTCACCAAGGGGAATTCGTGCTCGACCAACCTCATTCCCTTCTATGGTGGCAACACCAGCTGGGTAGATGGGGGGAGAGCAGTGGATGTCATCTACCTTGACTTTAGCAAGGTTTTCGGTACTGTCTCCCATGACATCCCACTAGCAAAGCTGAAAAAGTGTGGGATAGATGAGTGGACAGCAAGGTGGGTTAAGAACTGGCTGACTGGCTGAGCTCAGAGGGCAGTGATTGGAGGCTCAGAGTCTGGCTGGAGGTCTGTGACTAGCGGTGTTGCCCAGGGGTCATTGCTGGGTCTGGTCTTGTTCAATATCTTAATTGACAACCTTGATGAGGGAATAGTGTCTGCCCTCAGCAAGTACGCCAATGACACAAAGCTGGGAGGAGTGGCTGGCATGCCAGAAGGCTGTGCTGCCATTCAGCAAAACCTGGACAGGCTGGAGAGATGGGCAGGAAGAAACCAAATGAGATTTAATAAGAGCAAGTGTAGAGTCCTGCACCTGGGAAGGAGTAACCACATGTATCAGTACAGGCTGGGGGACAACCTGCTGGAGAGGAGCTCCGAGAAGAAGGACCTGGGGGTCCTGGTGGACGACAGGTTGACCATGAGCCAACAGTGTACCCTTGTGGCCAAGAGGGCTAATGGAATCCTGGTGTGCATTAAAAGGAGTGTGGCCAGCAGGTCAAGGGAGGTGATCCTCCCCCTCTACTCTGCCTTGGTCAGGCCTCACCTGGAGTACTGTGTCCAGTTCTGGGCTCCCCCCTACAAGAAAGATAGGGATCTCCTGGAAAGAGTCCAACAGAGGGTCACAAAGATGATACGGGGCCTGGAGCATCTTCCCTATGAAGAAAAGCTGAGAGACCTGTGTCTGTTCAGCCTGGAGAAGAGAAGACTGAGAGGGGATCTCCTCAGTGTATATAAATATCTGAGAGATGGGGGGCAGAAGGACGTAGCCAACCTCTTCTCCGTGGTTTGTGGGGATAGGACAAGGGGCAATGGCTGCAAGTTAGAGCACAGGAAGTTCCACACTGACATGCAAAAGAACTTTTTCATGGTGAAGGTGACAGAGCATTGGAACAGGCTGCCAAGGGGGGTTGTGGAGTCTCCTTCTCTGGAGATATTCAAGGCCTGTCTGGACGCCTACCTGGGCAGCCTGCTCTAAGGAACCTGCTTTGGCAGGGGGATTGGACCAATGATCTTTTGAGGTCCCTTCCAACCCCTACAGTTCTGTGATTCTGTAGCTCTGCTTGGGTTTATTGCGCCCCAGGTGCAGGACCTGGCACTTGGCCTTGTTGAACTTCATACGGTTGACCTCAGCCCATCGGTAGAGCATATCCAGATCCTCCTGCAGAGCCTTCCTACCCTCAAGCAGAATGAGGAGAATGTTGTGGCGAATGGTGTCAAAAGCCTTACTGAAGTCAAGGTAGACCACATCCACAGCCTTTCCCTCATCCACCCAGTGTGTCACTTTGTCATAGAAGGAGATCAGATTTGTCAAGCAGGACCTGCCTTTCATAAACCCATGCTGACTGGGCCTGATCACCTGGTTGACCTGTAAGTGCCACGTGATGACACTCAAGATAATCTGCTCCATGAGCTTCCCTGGCACTGAGGTCAAACTGACAGGCCTATAGTTGCCCGGGTCTACCCTCTGGCCCTTCTTGTAGATGGGCATCACGTTTGCTAGCTGCCAGTCAACTGGGACCTCCCCTGATAGCCAGGACTGCTGATAAATGATGAGAAGTGGCTTGGCCAGCTCCTGCACCAGTTATCTCAGTATCCTCGGGTGGATGCCATCCGGCCCCATTGACTTGCGTACACCGAAGTGCTGTAGCAGGTCACCAAACATTTTCTGGTGGATTATGAGGGCCACATTCTGCTCCCCATCCCCTTCCACCAGCTCAGGATACTGGGTACAACAGCTCCTGCCACTTCTGCAAGCAGCTCCTGCTGCTGTCAAAGACAACAAAAAATGTTTTTACAAATTCATCAACGCAAAACAGAGGACTACAGAGAATCTCCATCGTTTACTGGATGCAGGAGGGAACTTAGTTACAAAAGATGAAGAAAAGGTGGAAGTGCTTAATGCCTTCTTTGCCACAGTCTTTAGCAGCAAAACCAGTTGCTGTCTGGATATCCAGTACCCTGAGCTGTGTCTCTGCTGCCCTCAGAGAGCAGCAATAGGCTCAGGCACTCCCTGAATGCAGCAAGCCATTGCAAGTGGTAAAATAAATAAATAAATAAATAAATAAATAATATATATATATTTTAAATACATTCACTTTCAGTGGGATTCGTGGAATAAAAGGAAAGATATAGGGGTAAGAAAATGAAACTTCCCTTAACATGGAGAACGTTGCTTTTCCCAGCTGTGTAAAATGGCATCAGCATAAACTTCTCACTTCCTCTTGATCTTTTTGATTTTTAATCAAGTTGTTTTAACTTTTACTGTCTTATACAACATGTAAAACTGAGCACATGGTTACTATTAAGGAGATTAATATAGATCTAAAGATTTATATTTGTGTCTTCTTTTTGACTATGTCATGGTAAATCAATCAAAAAATGGGTTTATCCTTCTGAAACAGAACTTTGACACTTAGAGATTCTATCATTTGTTGCATATTTCAAAGATACTTCAAATCATGTGATATTGATATCAAATACTGGATTATACAAGCTGTTCTCCAAGTCACGCTAGATACAAAAATGTTTTTAGGCAATGATTACAGTGATGTTTACAACTTATTAAAGTTCTAATCTTTGGGCTTCCATGTGTTTATATTTGTTCCTCTTTTTACGTTACAAATAAATAATGAAAATAGAACTTGCATGATCAGTTCTATGAGTTGCTGAAGTAAATGCTAACAGTCAGAAACTTCCAAGAAAATCTTTAGTATTCACCTCTTTCTTATTATTATTACTTGAAACTGAGCTAGTTATACCTCAGATCTTTCTGCTGGGATTTGCTTGAAGCAAGCAAAGACAGTATATAATTGACTGCGAAGAACTGCAGAAGGACCTCAAAAAGATAAGTCACTGAGTGATAAAGTGGCAGATAAATTGGTTACAGAGTGAGTCATGAGGAAATGAGAAACACGGAGATATACGTTGAACTGGCCATCCACTACTGTGATACATGAATGGGATTCTAGTTTTGTAATAGTAAAATATAAGCTTAGTGCTCAGTAACACAAAAATATTATAAATTATTAAGACAAAAAAAAAAATTTGAAAGCCAAAATGTAATTAAAATAACTGTGTAAACCAGTAGTGAACATTCCTGAATATGTGCTTCTTGAGTTCTCCATGTCACGACGTTAGAAATGGAAAGAGAAAAGGTTATCAAGCTGATCAAAAGCACGGTATTTGTCTTCTTTATGAAGGGTTCCATACAAGAAAAAAAGAAGACTGATGAGGGAGAGAGGTACAGCAGAAGTCTGTAGAATTGTGAGGATCATGGAAAATGTGAGCAAGGAACAGTAGTTCTCACCTTATCCAAAACAACAAGTAATTGTTTTGCACAGTATGTGGTCAAAATGAGAGGTTTGCCACAGGATACTTTAGATAGTAAAAGCTAAGTAAAGTACACAGGATAAAAACAAGGAACATCATGTTAAAAAGTTGAAACCAAGTTTGGGAAGTTCACCAGCTAGAATCATAGAATGGCTTGGGTTGGCTTGGAAGGGACCTTATAGATGATCTATTTCCAACCCCCTTGCCATGGTCAAGGATGCCATCTGCATCAGGTTGCCCATGGCCTCTTCCAACCAGGTATTGAACACCTCCAGGGATGGGGCATTCAACGACATATACTATCTAATTTGATTTAGGAAAAAAAAAATATTGATTTTAATTCTATCAAGCAGTCTTAACTGAATTAGATATTAAGGCCTACCTCCAATTTTAAGCACTGATATTTCATCTTGCTCTCATTTTAAGGTATTACTGGGGAGATGGTGGGTCCTAACAGTATAGAGCAAAGATCAAAGAATCACACAGATGGAATTAGACAGCTGATGAGTCCGGCTCCCTTCATTCCCTTCAGTCAGATATTTATAAACATTGTTACTCTGATTTTGATATTTTGATACTTTGATACTTTGATTTTGATACACTGATACTAAATTGATTTTACAATATAAATAGTTTCATAGTGTGGAGTCACCATTTTCTGAAAGAAGATGACTACCATGTTTACGTCTTGTAAATAGGTTGGACTTCTGAGTGGGTTTTATTGTCATGAGTTTAGGTTGCACAATGCAAAGTTTTGAATCTTAGTTTGACTAAAGAATCATATATAAATAAATGAGGGCCTGTTGTATGTACCCATACATTTTACTGACTGCATAAATGGAGGATTTGCTGAGTTTGAGACAATTTTGTGGTGAAAAAAAAAAAAATGGAAAAAGGAAAAAAAAAAGAAAAAAGAAAAAAAAAAGAAGAAAAAAAAGGAAAAATAAAAGCCTTATTGTTGTTTAAACATTTAAAAGGTCTTCTTATAGTAGTTTGCTCTTAAATCATGCTGGTTTAGCTTAAAAGCTGTTGTCTTGCAAGATAAACAACCATATGAAGATTAAATTTTAAAGTCTTAGTAGGCCATTGAAGCCTTAACAATTATGAGTAGGTTAAAAAAATATATTTATTTGAAAAAAACGTAAGAAGCTTAAATCATCCAAAATTAATTTCCACAAGTCAACTCTATATTCAGGAGTAATATATTGAATTAAGGCACTCCTAAACGCATAACTATTTAATGATATCTTATGCATTTAGATCATCCAACAAAATTCATCCTTAGGAAGTAGAACCATGAATCCTTAAACTTGGGGATTATTATTTTTTTTAACATTCAATGGAAAAATTTTTCTCATTTATTTTTACTTACAAGATGCTTTGATGCCTTTGACATGCAGTTAAATATGGCAAAAAGTATTTCACATGACTGCAGTTCACATACAGCAGATATTCCTAAAACAAATAAACAAACAAACAAAACCAACAAAACCAAGGAGTTCCTGTTGAATATTTACCAAGAATGACAAATTCTGTAAACAGGTAGAAGATACCTGTTTGCAGGTAGAAGATAGCCTGGAGAAGACGAAGTTCGGGGGTGACCTTATTGCTCTCTACAGGTACCTTAAAAGAGTCTGTGGGGAGGTGAGGATTGGTCTATTCTCCCACATGCCTGGTGATAGCATGAGAGGGAATGAGATAAAGTTGCACTAGGGAAGATTTAGGTTGGATATTATGAAAAACCTCTTTAACAAAAGGGTGTTAAGCATTAGAATGGGGTGCCCAGGGAAGTGGTTGAGTCACCATCCCTGGAGGTCTCTAAAAGATGTTTAGATGTAGAGCTTAGTGATATGGTTTAGTGGAGGACTTGTTAGTGTTAGGTCTGAGGTTGGACTGGGTGATCTTGGAGGCCTCTTCCAACCTAAATGATTCTGTGATTCCGTTATACTAATGAGACAGGTAGAAGATACATACAAATTGCATGTACATGTTTTGGTCTGCATGTTCAAATGTTAAAATCTCATATATAAGTAAATAGCAAGAACAGAGTATTCTATTCCTTCTGAAGAATGCTGTAATTTTTCATTTAATTTTTGGTCTTTTCAAAAATACTTGTAGAAGGCCAATTACTGTAAGCATATGCGTGCCACATACGCAGAAATACACCAATGTGGGGTTTTCTTCAATTATAAACATTACCATCATTCAAAAACACCAAAAGGCAAATGATAATCATTCATAAGTCATGATTTAAGTAAAAGAAATTGTTAAAACATGTTATAAATAATAAGTTTGTAATGCCCTTTTCAGGCCACTTTAGAATACTTAACAATCTCTTGTTCACTTCATTTTTATAGGTGTCAAAGTTGACACAAATGGTAAGTCCACTCAATTTGGTTGGTTAGTTATCTTGCCTTCATTTCCAAAACTGAAAATATGTCACAGTACTTCTAAAACAAAAATAAATAAATAAATAATAATAATAATAATAATAATAATAATAATAATAATAATAATAATAATAATAATAATGATGATGATGATGATAATAATAAAAATAGGATTAATATATGGAGAAATTAAAATAAAATAAAATAAAATAAAATAAAATAAAATAAAATAAAATAAAATAAAATAATAAAATAAAAGTAACAATAACATGGTAGTTTGTGATATATGTCCTGTCTGGAGACCAGGGACAGACCCAAACTTACATTATATGCAATAAGGTAAATAAGGTAAAATTTGCAGTATCCTGAGAGCAGTTAAATACTGCAGTGGGTTTCCCTGAGAGGCTGTGAGCTTTATCTTGCTAGAGCAGAGAATTGGACTAGCTGATCTCCAGACATTCAAACATAAATTATTTTATGAGTCTATGTAATGCAGACTAATAGTATTCCACAACATTTTGCATGCTGTTCAATTCAAAATAACACTTTTTAACAGACGTTAGTCATCTTTAAACTACAAGATTTAAAGTATTTTGCTGATACTGTTCTAATCTCCAGTCCCACATTATTCTAATGAACTCTCTTCTTTGTGACCGTTTAAGTTATGTCAAGAGGCTCCCTGGATTCGTGTTGCTTGGCAACTCCATAGTGCATAAACAGTTTAGATGCAATTCCTTTCAAAATGATGATTAACAATTCTGTAAAGGAATAACAATGCATCAGATGATATGATGTCACTGTTTGAATTTCTATTGTTCTAACTTCATCATCCTTTTGTATGTCTTTGGAGTGTGATTGGTTGGCAGGAAAGAAAGACTGCAATCTAATTTCTGTAGAGCTTAAACTACACCGAATCATAAAAGAATTACACTTCAACTATTTTGAAAGTAAGCCTAATGAGAGGACCAAAAAAAATTGTGGGAAAAAAAGACTTACGGTAAAAAAGTATGCCTCATAAGATTCAATGTGACTCAAGAAAATAATGGAGAAGTAAAGAAGGATTTTGATGATGCAAATCATATGTTTGTAAGAGAAGTAAGTTCATAACTGTTCTAAAAAAGGCTATAACCCACTATATTTCTTCTCAAATTCTGGTCAAGTAGGTATTTTTCAGTTTGATAAGCAGTCTGAAAAAAAAAAAAGTTGGGGGCTTATGGAGAGACAAGATGAAATTATTTATGACAGTCACAAACAGTCATGGTCACTAAAATTTGAGCCTCTTGCAAAATTACTCTATTTAAAAATACTTGATATCTGTCTTTATATTAGTAAAGAATAAAAAAAATGCTAGATTATAAACCTCTCCAATTATGTATATACATTCTTCTCTTATGAAGTTACTGAATAGCTTTTCTTCCACACCCTATTTTTTTTTTGTCCTTTCAAGGTCACTGTTATTAAATTAAGCTAGTGTTTAATTTTTAAACTGTTTCCCATTTGATGTAGGAGCAAACTGTATGTATGAAATAATAATTTCCCTGCTAATCAGGAGAAACTTGATTTAATTGTCTTTTATGCTGAGTCATATCATCAAACTTCAATAAGATTCATACTTAATTATTTACAGGGTGTTATGTTCACAATCTTACACATTTAGATTTCAGTGTACAGTATTTTAACAATTTCTTTTTCTATCATGGGGCAGGTATGGATGGTTTGATGTTATATGCAACCTTTCAACAAATATTTTCTCTTTTGTAAAGTTAGTGGCAATGAGAAGGGGTAGTGTGGTGTAAGTATCTCCACCTCAACTTTATTTTAAAAGTTTAGGTTTAACAAAGTAGAAGTAACTATAATAAAATCTCCCTGAAAGAGCACAGTGTGTCTCCTCCACAGTTTTCATCAGTGCTGATTCAGAAAGTGGTGACTGCCTCGAAGGGCGGTCTCTTTAGAAATTTAACAGTGCAGTTCAGAGAAAACAGCCACGAGGGTTACAAAGATTCAAACACCACTGGGCCTAGCAGGGAAGCTATTATAATTGGCTTTCCACTGCTATCCTTAGCTATAAGAAAAGTGTCACTATTAGAGATTCTTGGACCCCTTGTGGGCTGCAAGAACATTTGGAGATACAAAATGACAGAGTAGAGGCCTGGAATGCATGCAATAAAAATGGAAAAAAAAAAAAAAAAAAAGAAGAAAAAAAAAAGAAAAAAAAATAAAAGCTCTATTGCAACTGGATAGAGCCAAATTACAGTGTTATCCTCTAATATTTTTCATCAGCAAGGAGGTATTTGGAAGAGCTATAGAAGTTTCATCTCTACTGTCTTTCTTTTAAAGACATTTCCCAAATTGAATATTCTCAATAATTATCTATTGGCATTATTGGAAAAGTTATACTGTATACAAGCAAGTATATCAAATGAAGATAAATGCATATGTCATAGCTATCCGTGATTAGTACTTTACTTGGGGAATCACAGTAATAGTATCAAGTACATGATCCCTGAAACAAATGATCAGCAACTAAGTCTTTGGATAAACGGGAAATGAGGATACATTACTACTACTTCTAGTAGTACTACTGCTGCTGCTGTTGCTGCTGCTGCTACTTTTGTATGGTTATACCCAGGCATGATTAAAATTCTCTTAAGACACTACTAAGCTGATCAGAAGTACTTTTTGTGGAGGACTGTATCATGCCTGTCAGTGTTCCAGAAGCATTTGGTAAGTCCCTCAATAATATGCTTTAACTTTTTGTTAGTCCTGAAGTGTCAGGGCATTGGACTAGATGCTCTCTGGAAGTCTCTTCCAACTGAACTGTTCTGTTCCGTTCTATTCTAATAACCACAACATTTTTCTCTTCGACCCAGAATAGTCTTATAATGTATGAAGGAAAGATTTTAGGAAGAAAAATCTTGGGCCAAAACTGGAGCATTTTAGCTAAAACAAGAGTCTGCATTTAATAGTAAATATTATACTACAAAGGCTGACACAAATGTTAATACAAAAAGCAATTTATCTGTTTAAGGGTGAGATTCTATGAGAAAAACATAAAACTGCTCAGTATTATTTTACTTGATTTTGACTTTTGTCGGGGGAGTCCACAATCTTCAGTTAGACAATATGCTCCCTGTCAGTATCAGTGTATTTTATTTGTTCTTTGGTTGTATATATATTTGCCTTTTTAATATAGTGTATCCTGGTGAGATGTTTTGGAAGAAGGGAAGGTTATTATCTCTTTGAAAATCAACTAAGTACATAGAGGAAGAAAGACACAAATGTACAGGGTGTGGCTACAGCAGAACTGATGAGAATCACCAGGAGAAACTAAGAAACTGCAGCTCAAGCAGAGGCTAAAACAAAACATTCATTAGGCACCTTAAGGGATTCTAACTTATAAAATGACTGAGTTAATTAAAAACAAGCCTGAAACCAGAGACCCACCCTACGAATTCACAATAAACAAGCAGAAAGCTTCCTATAAACCCTTTTTTCAAATTGTGTTGCTACCTTAGCTCCTTACTTAAATCTTTCATTAGTTATGAAGCAGTCTAAATAATTTTCTGAGAGCTCCCTACAAACAAAATAGGTAAATCTACTTCAAAACAAAACTTGCTGACTCAAGGTGAAAGTTATACTTTTTTTTTTTTTTTTTTCCCCACAACAAATTTGGGTTGGCTTAACCGTCTTGCTTATCTTGGAATACAGAACTGATTAACTATATGTGGCAATATAAAATGGTCTTCTAGACAAGCAGAATGGCAATTTATTGAGCAGAAAGTTGCCCAAACTAGTTATCATGGAGGATTTGACAATTTCACTCAGCACTATAAAGAGAAATATCTTTATGCTCAAGTTTAAATGCCAGCACTTTATTTTCAGAGAGGAATAATCTTTCCTGTTTCCCATTTAAAGCACATAAGAATGAAGAATAAGTAATACAGCCCTATCTTTTACTTAAGAATTATATCTTACAGCTCTCACTCATGTCATGAAAAATCTACATCAGATTTTCTAACTAATCTAATAAAGTTCAGACAGCATCATTAAACTTTCAAAAGTATTACCTAACCATGTAGTCCAGATCATAAAGGCAGTGACTAAATTACTTTTAAAGATGTTTCTCTTCTGCATTTAAAAATAAAAAATAGACCAGATAGAGATATAGAATTAATTTGGTTCTTAAATTTAACAATTAGGACAGGCAGCTAGGATAGCAGAACCCAGGTTTTTCAGTTCTGAATTCCCTACTTGCTGTTTTATCACGTGATTTAAGCATACAGTGCACAAAGCGTAGACTTGAGCACCAGCTGGACTCTAGAACTTCTCTTTTACTAATTGAGCTCCCTTACTGCAAATTAAGTGGTTTGTCTTATGGTGAATCTTGATTCATCCACAGGTAAGCATACTGGTCTTAATAACTTCTCTTATCACTTACCACAAAAGTTTTTTTCTTTTACTCAGGACAAAGAACACTTCTGAGGATTTTGTTGGATTTAATTCTCTGTGATTGAAGAGGGTATTTAAATTGGATATTGCATTCCTTAATAAATGCTGTTTGTGAGGTATAGTCTAATATGGAAGCACTCATTCCTGCAGATATGTTTTAAAAAATGACGGTAGGTAATGTCTTTGTGCAACATGAAATTCAATAAAGTTTGACTGAGGCTGGTTACCAAAAAGGATTTATATCTTTTCTGTCAGCATATCTTTACCTAGCCAGATCATACCATAGAATCATAGAATGGATTGGCTTGGAAGGAACCTTAAAAATCACCTAGTTCCAACTCCCCTGCAATAGGCAGGAATACCACCCACTACAGAAGATTACCCAGGGCTTCATCCAACCTGATCTTGAACACCTCCAGGGATGGGGTATCTATGTAACTTCTCTAGGCAACCTGTTCCAGTGCCTCACCACCCTCTGAATGAAGAATTTCCTCCAAATATCTAATCTAAATCTCTTATCTATTAGCTTAAAATCATTTCCCCTTCTCCTATCATTATCTGACTGAGCAAAAAGTCACTCTCCGTATAAGGTCCCTCTAGGTACTGGAAGACTTCTATAAGGTCTTCATGGAGCTTTCTCTTCTGTAGTCTGAACATCTCCATCTCTCTTAGCCTTTCTTCATAGGAGAGTTGCTCCAGACTCTTGATCATCTTTGTGGCCCTCCTCTGGACTCACTCTAACAGTTCCACATCCTTCTTGTGCTGGGGGCTCCAGACCTGGATGCAAGTGGGACCTCACAAGGGCAGAGTAGAGGGGGACAATCACCTCCCTTGACCTGCTGGCCACACCTTTTTTTTTTTGATGCAGTCTAGAATCCAGTTGACCTTCTGGGCTGAAAGCACACACTTCTACCTCATATTGAGCTTTTGTCCACCAGAACCCCCAAGTCTTTCATCACAGAACTGCTCTCAATGAGTTCTTCTCCCAGTCTGTAATTATGTCTGGGATTGCTCTAACCCACATGCAGCACCTTGCACCTTTCACTTGCCCTTGTCAAACCTTTAGAGGTTCACATGTGCTGACGTCACAAGCTTGTCCAGGTCTCTTTGGATGGCATTCATTCCTTCACACCAGTTGACACAACAGTCAATCACACCACTCAGATTGGGGTCTTCTCCAAACCTATTGAGAGTGCTTTTGATCCCACTGTTTATGTCATTTATAAAGATATTAAATGGTATGAGTCCCAGAACAGACCCCGAGGAACACCACTTGTCAAGAAGATGAAGGAAAAGCATTATGAAAGTCTAGGAGCTGCTGACTGACTGGTTCTTCCAAAAAGGTATCATGGAGCAGAATTACCTCCCTAATTACCTCCCTGAGAACTGAAGGATGATCGTTTTGGAATGTTTGGTATATGAGTACTTCACCTAAGAGTATTGAAATAAATGGTGCCAAATGTCAATCCTATTACAAGATACACTCTTTCTTGGTAGGTAAGGGAAAACTACTTTAAGAATCATGGGGATTAGAATGAGTATTGGAAGTAGGAGTAGAGGATTAGAGACTATTAGAATTATGCATATTAGATCTGAGTTGGATGGCAGCCTGCCAAGACATGTACAAATGGAGGTGATTCTGATCAGGAAGTTTGATTCCCTCTTGAAATGTAGTGTGCAAAACTGAGGTTCATATGAGTATAAGGCATTTTCTAGGACAGGTAGCAAGTTGTGGAAAGTTTTCATCATCTTATTTTGGAGATGAATACTTGAATTATGTTAAATTTTGGACTTATTTTAGCATTCACATTGTCACACACGCACACACACACAAAAGGAAAAAGAATTATCTGCACTAATATACATGTAAAGTATTCAAAGATTACATTTATATCAAGTCTGACAGCTGCACCATTTCAAATAGAAAAAAATAAAATAAAATAAAATAAAATAAAATAAAATAAAATAAAATAAAATAAAATAAAATAATAAAAAATTGAAAACCTGTAAGGTTAATCATTTCTATTTCTAATATATGTATATATATATAAATTCTCAATATAAAATACGTTTTGTTTTGTTTTTTTTTTTTTCCATTTAATGCAAAGATAGATAGATTGAGGTTGTTTATCTATGAATATGTACTGTTAGTACTTCATGATAACAACTTTGGATGAAAAGAAGCATGAATGATGGTATATCAGACCAGAATTCCTTAAGATTATTCCACTTAAATGTATGTTTTACCTCCCTTAAAGAACTGACTTGCTCTAGATATGAAATTCGTACACTTTATTTCAAATAGAAGACCAGTAAATATAAAGTGCAGTCCTGACACTGAAAAAAATATATTGTCTTCATTTAGAAAGGTAAAAACAGTTTTGTGCCTGATCAGCCACTCTCAACATGTAAAAAAAGAGTATTTTGCACTACAGTGATCAATATGCTTAGCCTATTATTTGACTCTTGTCATATGCATAACTAGAAGTAATGCAGACGTAATCCGATTTTTGAGAAAACAGAGGCAAGATTGCCCAGCTGTCTCTTTAAGCAAAATGCAAAGCTCTACCAGTCCCATATCTCAAAGTCTGTGCTTATGCACTGTCATATTTACAACTTCTTTTTTTTTAGTGAAGTTGTTAAACAACTCTGCGAAATGTGTTGTTGCACAACTGTGTTTTTTGTGTGTTTGTTTTGTTGTTGTTTTTCCCTAAGCAGTAAAACAGTCCTGAATTTTTAAGTATATAAAGGACAGTTTTACAGACAGTTATAAAAGCCAGGCATGAGAGCATGAATAGACTGATAATGTATTAAAAGCAGGACATGGCGTTTGGATTAAACAGGATGCATCTTAATCACTTGGTGGCAAAAGGCTAATTAAACTCCAACAGTAAATTAACATCCTAGGAAAGCTAGGAGCGTTTATAGCAGTTATCATTTCTCTGCACAAGATGACAAAGCTTGCAGTCAAAATTGCAGCTTTCAAAGGTAGGCTATGAAATGTTCAGGACCTCCCAGAAGTAACATAGGACTAAATTCAATTTAAATTGCCTGACAACAAAAATTGTTACTTCAGGACTTCTCTCTCATTTTATTTATTTCTTTAAATTCTTTATTTTCTTTTATTTTCCTTTTCTCCTATTATTATTATTATTATTATTATTATTATTATTATTATTATTATTATTATTATTATTTAATTATTTAATTATTTATATTTATTTATGATAAAGAGGTGGTTGAAAACACCAGGCTTTGACAACATTTTATTTCTTCAGGCCTTGTGCCTTGTTTAGGCTCACAGTAATGTGTGGTACAATGATAACGTGGTACTGTTCATGAGACAATGCCTGTTAGCACCTTTACACCTTGGTTGTCATATTCTATAGCTGTTATTTGTAGTGTAGATAATCGGTTAGATTCAATGAAGGGCTTACTGATGATCACAAAATATATACAGCACAAGCACAGATAACTGCACTGTTTGTTTTCTATGCGAGCTGACTTTTCCACAAGAATAGTTCTAGATTTTGCTCACTGACATAAAGCTGTAGTTACTGTCTTCAGGCCAGTACTTCTTTGAGTTTCCCATTGTGCAACAAAGAACAGATTTTAGTCCTTAAACTTACAGCTTTAATAATAATTCCAACCATTTTGATAACCTATAATGAGAACTGCCAGTAATGAACAAAAAGGTTTAGTTTAGATTTAGAAGAAATAAAAGTATCTGCCTAAAATCACTTTGGTACTTGAGGGGCCAGATCATTGAGATGTACTGTGGTATTTAAACCAGGTATTTTGATTGCTACTGGTTGTTCCAGTTATTCTACACAGGGCCCAGAATACAGTGCTCAGCCTCACAGTCCCTGATGGGCCTCATCCAATCCCTGCCAAAGCTCTGGATCAGGACCCCATTTTAGCTCAGTCAGGCCCCAGCAACACTGCAAGGGTTCCTGTGCCCAGCCCTATCTCTGGCTCTGCCTCTCCAGACAGCTTCTCCTGGACAGGCCCATCAGAACCCATCTTATCTCTGGCCTTATCTTTTGTCTGCTTCCAATGGGACCATCCCTTAAGCCCCACCCTAGCCCTGACTTGGCACTCCTCCAAACTGCTGAGGGCAGTTGGTGATTTTTGTTTAGTGTGGTGGCAGAAGCCTTGAGAAACTGTGGTGTGTTTATCATAGCTAGCCGCCAGGTGCCTAGGCTGCTCTCTTCCCCTCCTCAAAGAACGAGGAGAAAATACAAGGGAAAATGACTCAAGCATTGAGATAAGGTCAGGGAGATTGCTCACGAATTGCCATCATGGGCAAAACAGACTCAGCGTAAGGGAGAGCAATATAATTCATTGCCTATTGCTAACAGACTAAAGTAGTGAGAACCTTAAAGCAATCAAAATACACCGTTCCCCCATTCATCTGCTTCTACTTCCTCCCCCTAAAGCAGCACATGAGAATGGGGAATGGGGGTTGCAGTCAGTCCATAATGTTTTGTCTCTGCCTCTCCTTGCTCCGAACTCTATTCCTCTGCTCAATTGTGAGGTCCTTCCCATGACACATAATCATTCAGGAACACAGCATGGGTCCCCCATGGGCTGCAGCTCCTTCCAGACCACATGGTCCACCATGGGCTCCTTTCCACATTTTGCAGTTCCACCCAAGAGTCTGCTCCTGCATGGGCTGCAGCCTCCTTCAGGCCAGATCCACCTGCTCCACTGTGGACTGCTCTACAGGCCACAATGTGGAGATCTGCTCTGGTACGGCCCTCCACAGACTGAAGTGGAACTTCTACTCTGGCATCTGGAGCAGCTCCTCACCTTCCTTCACTTACCTTGGTGTCTTCAGGGTTGTAACTCTCACATTTATTCACTCATCTCTTCCAGCTGCTTCTGTACAGTGCCTTTTAGCCTTTTGTAAAGGTGTTCTCACAGAGATGCAACCAGCATTGCACAGTGGCTTAGTTTTGGCCAGCAGCAGGTCTGTTTTGGAGCTGAGTGGAACTGGATCTTACTTAATGTGGGGCAGAGCTCAGCTCACTGAAGCCACCCATGCAGCCCCCATCCAATACCAAAACTTTGCCATGTAAGCATAATATAGAAGTGGAGGCAGGATTTCCTATAGATGAGCACAGGGATGGTCTGGTAAGATGTAAAGTACAGGGTTGGCATTAGCTAGTTTAAAAATAAAAAATAAAAAAGTCCTGATGTTGGACAAAACTAATACTAGGGGAAACACAGAGAAAAAATATATAGTATTTAGCATACATAAAAGCACCATCAATAGTAAATGTAGGTATAACCTGAAGCTGTAGACCAGATGTAAAAGAAAAAGATGTAAAAGCATGATAGCAGACATGTATAAATAATCCTAGGAGGTAAAAACTAAAACAAGATAGAAGAGAAGAAGAAATCATCAATGTGAAGTTCCTATTCCTCCAAGCAAAGAACTGCAGTTATTGATAACTCACTAATATTTCACTAACCATCAACACCAGCATGTAATAATTCACTGAGAAGTGCAGTGGAAGGATGAGCATAACACCAAGAAAAGGGGTAGAAACTAAGAATTGAGTTGCAATTATCAAATGTTATTGCTATTATTGAGACTGAGTACTCTACCTACGTTATAATTTTTGTTTCTCAGAAATAATTAGATCTAGACTAATGATTATTCTTGAATTAGATTGTTAAGATTACCATTACATTAAGAATAATCTCTTGGCTTTACTTCATGTATATAAGTTGACTTTCCTCTTTGCCTATAAAAAGAAATTTGAACATAATATGTTGTTAAGCTAATTTACATATTCATATAAAACTTCTGTCTTTTACACTGTTAGGTGTTGGAGGCTTCTATCTGCAACTGAAACCTTATTATTATGACTGTACTAAACACTGAACAGTAAGAGGTAGTGGAACTTAATTTTTACTGCTAAATATTAGATAAAATGCATACAATTTTTTAAGCGTGGGCAAACCACCATTTTTCCAGATACCCAAAGACATTAATAGTTCAGGATTTTAATTGAAAGCAGACCTTATCCACTGAGCATTTTGCAAGCAGCTATACAGTCTGGACAGAAAAAGAGTAATAGAATAAACTGTTCATGACTCTGAGACCAGAGATTGATTTTTTTTGTGATCTGAGGTCTACTTTGGTGCAGTCCAGCTGTGTAAACCAAATTTTATCAGAAAGTTGTTGAAATGTAAGGCAGTACATAAACTGAAGTCATAGAAGGTAAGAATAGTAAAAATACTGAAAAAAATACTGCTATTATGGAGATATAAATTATAGGTCAGAGCTTTAAGAAGAAAGATACTGACAAGAAAAGGTTTAAAAAACTAAGAAAAAAAAAATAGAAAGAATAGTAACACAGAAAAATCAAGGATCATCCTATTCCTAGGAAAGAACCATAACTCACCACCTCACCTAACTGGCATATGACTGGCCACAGATGTCTCACCCAAAGTGCTAAGCATCTTAATGTTTAGCTTAGTACCATGCTACTCCTACCTATCTATTGTATGTATTTGCCAATAAATAATTGTTGTGACAATAAATAATTCTTAAGTTGTATAAATCCTGTTTGCAGAGTCTCTTTGTGTATAATAAAGGTACCTGAAGAAAAAAAGACCCTTTTCTGCCATCAGTGCTTGAATTGTTTATCAATGACAGACTATTTTCTCAATATGCTTAAGAAAACATGACTCCTTAGCTAGGTTACTTCCAGCCTACCTATTACAATAATTTCAAAGCTACAGTGTAGAGCCAGTAAGGCTGTAAGGTTCCAACTTTATAGCCAGAGCAAATTCATTGCTTTGTGTGCTCACAGTAAAACCTACTCTCCATGTATGTTTTCTTAGTCTGGCTTGACCCTTACAAAGGAGGTGAATATTACAGAGCTAGTTTAGTTTAAGTGAGTTTTAAAGCTCTTGATGTCTGATGAGTCTGGCAATTAGTGAAAATATGGTGGTAAGTATGTGACACTGGAGCTCAAACTGAAAATCTGTCATGTATGAACTACTAAAATTAATTAGATACAAAAAGCTTTTAATTCCTGCTGAGCTGTATGGAGCTCAAACCCTACAGGTGAAAGATTATCTTTTTTATTCTTCTTTGTTATTAATAAACTCCCAATAAGTCATAATTTAATAATCATTGGTTTAAAAACAAACAAACAAACAAACAAACAAACAAAAAAAAAACTACAGGAGGTAGTACAAATGGTAGTTTATTTTGGAGATTAGATAGGCAGGCTTGTTAATTATATGGGCACAAAAATAAAATCTCCCACATATCTCCTGTAAACATATTCAGTTATCCAATGTTCCACTATCTTTTAAAGGGATAACTCCCTTAACCAAACAGGAATATTAAAAATTCAACCAGGCAAATATGAAGAGAAAATCCATATATGTGTATATATATATGTATATTTAATGCAAAATATTGCAGATTAATTCAGGGATTCAGGTCTGGAAACCACATAAATTAAAATTGTATAAAGAACCTTTCTTGAAAAAAATGTATGTTCTCTTCCCATTACAGGAGTTACTAGAGGGAAAAATTCTTAGACATAATAGCACAGCACTGGAGAATGATTTCTTATGCAGAAATGTTTCTGCATTCTTATGTTATTTTGATTTTACACATTACATAATTGAGACATCACATTCATGATCTATATATGCCTTACAGAGATTCCTTTCATATTAGAAGGTATGTGATTATTTATTTTCTTCTACAAAAGGGAATTACAGTGAAACTAATTAAGCTACATATTTTATTAATGAATTGAGAGCACACACTCCATCTGCCAATCTGCCATCATAAGAACCAGGGAGGCTTCTGTTATATTTTCAAAATTCAACATAACAGGCTTTCAACTTAATTGATCAATTTGAAAGAAGTCTCATGACAATTGTGTTGACTTGAACATGGTAGCTGGTCAGCAGAATACACCATCATTACTGCTGGAATATTTTATAGGGCTTGTCTCCATTTCCAACTAGATATATATTAAAAAAAAAAAAAAAAAAAAAAAAAAAAAAAAAAAAAAAAAGTATAGTATGCTGCTGTATTTACTAATAGGATAAAAAAGGTTTTAAAACTGCATGAAGTTGCCTAAATGGATAGGGAATATCTCTGTAGTAAGAGAGTAGCTGTAATTCCTTTCAAGCATACAAAGTTTACTGATTTTTTTTTTTCTTTGGTTTAATGCTTGTCTATTAGGAAAAGTAAGGGTGGGTTGCAAAGGTCCTTCATGCTGACTTGATGTATTAGCTGGGAACCTGACCTCAACATCATAGATGTTTCTCTAAAGCAGAATGCATGACCATTCTGTTGATCCCTGTTTCCCTTCCCAGTAATATGAATACCAAATCTAGGCATGCAGAAAATTTCATTACAACCTGTAGAACACAGTGTCTTGCTGTGCTTCTATGGAGAGCTGACACTGAACACTGAGAAGGAGGATTATCACACTGCTTTTTTTTTTGTAGTAGAGTTATCTGTAAAAAGCTGCTCCCAAAGACCATCTATGTATTGATGAATAAACTTTTTTTTTTTTTTTAACGTGGACTAATGTTATTCCCTATAAAGAAATACGTATATATATAAGTATTATGCACCAGCATATTTCTTATAGATGTTTCTAAGAACCAGGATTCCATCAGTGCTTCACATCATTCCTCTCTAAATGTCTGATATGGTGACAGAGAAAGTAGTGAAAAAGAAAGGACTCTTCTACAACCCAGAAAGACACATTTTTTTATATCAGGTAGAAGTAGAAAATCTGCATTTTGGAATATAGCATAAAGTTTTAATGAGTATTCCACAAGACATTCTGAGACTTTTTTGAAGTACCAAGAGTAAACTAGGCATATTTAGATTTGTCATTACTGTCACAAGTGTAGGGGTATGTTTTGATATGGACCTCATTTTTGTTCTTCAAAAAGGAACCTAGGCAGAATCTGAGACTGTAGAGTGTGGATGATCAGATACTGAGACCTTAGATGCTTAGAAGTAATACAATAGTAGATATATAAATTGTGCAGAGAAGTATGTGTGCTGTAAGACACCAAAGAAAAAAGAAAAAAAGGCAAAAAAAAAAAAAGAAACATTCAAAACTGAAGAAAAGAAGTTTCTGTAAAAGTCTTGCATTGTGTTTTCTAGTCTCTGCTTAGGAACTACATGTTACTTTTTCTTCATTATTCTCTCCAACTTCAGATTTTTATCATCTGGAAGGATTTAAAATTAGGGAAAGAGAATAGTCCAAAAGATGCATATATCATGCTATTTTTCCTAAGGAATAAGATTGGCAGGTTGAAATTCCTGTAACCAGGAAATTTTTTTTTGGACTTACGGGACATCCATATTTACTCATACACAAAATATTGACTGGAACTTCTTTTGTGATTTCGACTGGAACTTCTTTTGTGATTTCAGATAAAAGTGATTGTTAAGATAGTCTGTGAATATGTGGTAGGAACTCTCAGGACACCTGTTTTTTTTCTTTAGTTTAAGGGTACCCTATTCAGGATTCCCTAAGAAAGGAAAAGGTACGGATATTTTGACAGGTAAATGGTCTCATATCAACAATAACAAATAAAATATTTTTTATAATCAATCACTTCATTATTAAATTCTTGTCATTTAATTACAGAACAAAAACAACAACAAAGAGAATTCTAAATGCTGAATCTCATGTTGATACCTGTTTACTGTTGAAATATGACATCTAAATCAAGAAATTTCTTTATAACAATATGCATTTGTATTCATAGTGAAACAGCTCATTTCACCTAAAGGAAAGGACATGAATTCACAATGTTCTGCTAGCACTATGCTGTCAGAAGCACCAAGTAATAAACTTAAAATTACGTTGCCCATTATTGAGTGTAGTGACAATGAACATGTTTTGGTTATTTATGACACATTATTTATGTTTTGGTTGTTTATGACATTATAAAAAAATAGGGTTTTTTTTTCATATCTAAATCCTTCAAGGAGATGATTTTTTTTTTTCCTCATAGCCTTAAAGAGTCTCTCCTTACTGGCAGAAAACCTTTTAATTACAAAAGTACACCAATTAGAAATTGAGATATCCAGTCCTTGAATTTGCTGTTAGAAATTACTTCGCAAACTTTATGCTTTCAGTATGAAGAACAACCAAGGAATTGTTCTGCCAATGTCCAAAAGGATTAAGAGATTAATAAAATGTCTCTTCCAATTTTGTCATGGTCAATATAGATCTCAGAGGAGTACTAACACTCTCCATTGTCTTTGTGAACTATTTAGGTATCTTTGGAAAACTAAGATTAAACAATTGATGAATAACTGAAGTGTCACTTCCTTCAGGGAACATTTCTGTGAATTCTACTCAATGAACAATTGTTGTTGTTTTTGTTGTTGGTCATGGGTTTTTGTTTGTTTGTTTTTAATATGATTTTAAACTTTAGATTCTCAGGTACTAAAAAAAATAATGTTGTCTTCTTCAGTCTTTCAGTCCCACATCCAAAGGTTAAGGAAAAATATAAAAAATAAATAAACAACAACCTTTTTTTTTTTCTTTCTTTCTTTTTAGAATTGTAGCATGAATATGCTATGTACATATGCAGAATTGTACCAGCACTGATTTGTGTCACATTATGAATATTTCAAACAGCTGCCTGGAAGCAATGCCTCAGGTAGTCTCAATACTAGCTTGCTACCATGTTGAGTAACGTAATTCCCTTAAGTGATACTTTCCATAAATATGACTTTTTTTAACATGGCAACAAATGCATTGTGACAGATGTTTGATAGAAAACAGAAGAAAAGTCTCTCTTTTATATGAAACCCATATAGTAATACTTTTAAAACAAATTCTGAAGTAGCACAGACATTTATATATTTATACATATATATATGATTATATATGTGTGTGTATATATATATACATATACATACATATATATATTATTGGGTCAACATCTTTAAAGATGACCAGAATAAGAAAGAGTCATATTTGCAGGTCATACCTTGTATTCTTATTATAGACACTACATCATCTGTGATTGTGACAATAAAAATACTTACGCTTTCTGTCGCTTTCTGTTCCATTTCTCTTTTTTTTTTTTTTTAATTCATCCTTGGCTGATTTATCAGAGCTAGCATATGTCTGATTTTAAATGTATATAAAATGCAGAATAAACTATCATTTTCAATAGTCAAAGATTATGGTAATATCACAGGATGGTAATCTCCCCTCCCCTCCCCTCCCCTCTCCTCCCTTCTCCTCTCCTCTCCATCAAGCTAGATAATTCCAGTGTTTGAATATGATTAAAATTCAACCATATCCCAGACTTTAAAAAAAGTTATCAGATAAAGGTGTCTGATATAGAGCAGAATCAGATTCTGGTATTGTTTTACATAGATTCATCTCCAGTTTGCCTTCATATTTCACTTGTGATTTAATATATATACTTTTACATTTTTACTTTATACATTTCATACTATAAATGAAAATAGTATGTAACCTCTTGGAGTCCAGGGATCTAATTATAAATTAAAAATAAAACATAAAAATCAGACAGTAAGCATTGGTAATACATATCTTTATACCTCCTAGTCATTAAAAGCTCTCAAAAAATATAGATCAAAGAAATCATGCTGTCAAAAGAAGTTCTATGTGAAATCACATGGGGCTTAAAGGAATGAATAAAAGAGAGTGAGAGAGCAGAAAGAAAAAAGAATGAATTGGCATAAGCTAATTGTAACCCTCTACAAAAAATATGTAGCTAAGTTTTCCACATGGTATGATTCCTATTCCTCTCACACAGAATAAAAATAACTCCAAAACTCACTGGGATATGTTCTGCTTCCCTATGATAATGCAGATAAACATAAGAAGAATGAGGGGACATTTCAATTTGTCCTTTGATTTGTTTGTTTGATCTCAAATCTGTTTTATTTATTTTGTTTGCTTGTTTGTTTTTAATTTCAGAGTAAGTCTTGTATCTAAGGTATGGAATTGATAAGTTGCCTGTGGAAGTGATGAGAGTTTTCCCTCCTCCCAGAATGTCATTGCTGTGGTCTACTTGGTGCACAGCTTCAGGGGAATTCTAAAAATGCACAAATAAATTCAGGTGATGTTGTGTATCATTTCTAGCCCAATCAGTCCCAAATAGAATTTTCATGTGAAGCAGTACAAAACATTTCATTCTTCCTTTGTTCCAGACAGTTTTGATCTTTAGTCATAAATTATTAATTTTACTTCATTCTTCCTCCAGGGTAGCCTTTCAAGGTGCTTAGGGCTCAGCAGGATTTTTTTTTTTTTTCCATGTTTTAGCTTGCTTTCCCAGTTAAAGAAAATGAGACTGAAAGTCACTTTTTGATTCTTAGAATAAGACTCTGGAAAACAGAGATTCCAGAGGTTAGAAGAGGCTAATTATTTAACTTAGTGATGAAAAACTCTTTTGGAAAGAGAAAAGAACTCAGAAGGAAATACAAAGAGACCAGTATGGATTACTCATCAGGGGGAG